>NC_064641.1:66533603-66836629 GCF_023864345.2 Schistocerca serialis cubense | reverse complement strand
TGGTGATCCCTTGATGCCTCAGAATATGTCCTACCAACCGATCCCTTCTTCTGGTCAAGTTGTGCCACAAACTTCTCTTCTCCCCAATCCTATTCAATACTTCCTCATTAGTTATGTGATCTACCCATCTAATCTTCAGCATTCTTCTGTAGCACCACATTTCGAAAGCTTCTATTCTCTTCTTGTCCAAACTATTTATCGTCCATGTTTCACTTCCATACATGGCTACACTCCATACGAATACTTTCAGAAATGACTTCCTGACACTTAAATCAATACTGGATGTTAACGAATTTCTCTTCTTCAGAAACGCTTTCCTTGCCATTGCCAGTCTACATTTTATATCCTCTCTACTTCGACCATCATCAGTTATTTTGCTCCCCAAATAGCAAAATTCCTTTACTACTTTAAGTGCCTCATTTCCTAATCTAATTCCCTCAGCATCACCCGACTTAATTAGACTACATTCCATTATCCTTGTTTTGCTTTTGTTGATGTTCATCTTATATCCTCCTTTCAAGACACTGTCCATTCCATTCAACTGCTCTTCCAAGTCCTTTGCTGTCTCTGACAGAATTACAATGTCATCGGCGAACCTCAAAGTTTTTATTTCTTCTCCATGAATTTTAATACCTACTCCGAATTTTTCTTTTGTTTCCTTTACTGCTTGCTCAATATACAGATTGAACAACATCGGGGAGAGGCTACAACCCTGTCTTACTCCCTTCCCAACCACTGCTTCCCTTTCATGTCCCTCGACTCTTATAACTGCCATCTGGTTTCTGTACAAATTGTAAATAGCCTTTCGCTCCCTGTAATTTACCCCTGCCACCTTTAGAATTTGAAAGAGAGTATTCCAGTCAACATTGTCGAAAGCTTTCTCTAAGTCTCTAAGTTTAATCTATGATTCAGTATAATGGACAAGTAATTTTACAAGTATTATCGCCTTACCACAGCTGCTCAATAATGTTAAGGATGGACCTTAAAATTCCTGTCATCACACTGTTACATAAATCCACGTAATCTATGGTAAGGGAAGCAACTTAACATTGTTTATTTGGTTAAATAATTATTCACATTTACCTAACTAGCAACACCTTTTGAAGAGTGGTTGCGCTCAGGATCACATTCAAGACCTTGGCCTGAGTCACAGCTCCCCACATCATACTTGAATTTATACAGATCGTCCCTGAAGAGCATCTTCTTGGCACGAACACAGCACATGTTACTAATACTGCCAGCCATGTTTTTGGCACTTACCATTGTTTACTTGCGCACGTCCTCGCAAAGGTGCCATTAGTGAGAACTTTAAATTAGACATAGAGATGTGATTTCTCAGTTTGTCGTGGACCTATCCACTAATACGAATAAAGCACATGATGTATCATGTTACCATACAATAACTCTGCTTCTTATCGACAGTTCTTCCCCATTGTTTACAGCTGAGGTCTTCATTTTGAAACATCACGTTTAGCTTTAATACCACGCCTCCGTATTCTGAAAATGTTATCACGGTAATTTGAGTTTCCCCAAAAAATGATTTTGTATGGTTCAAATGGCTCTGAGCACTAAGCGACTTAACTTCTGAGGTCATCAGTCGCCTAGAACTTAGAACTAATTAAACCTAACTAACCTAAGGACATCACACACATCCATGCCCAAGGCAGGATTCGAACCTGCGACCGCAGCGGTCGCTCGGTTCCAGACTGTAGCGCCTAGAACGGCACGGCCACTCCGGCCGGCAATGATTTTGTAAATCCTATTTGGAGAAAATATGCAGAATAAACAAATTTCTTCATTTTTAATTTACCAATAGCAATAACCATGTGTCCCTCAAACATAACTAAAATAAGGAGCTTCATTAATTCTAGGCTGTTGGTGAACCCCATCAACTTAATGCTTTGTGCTTCTGAGCCATCTCAAATTTTTAATGACAACCCATTTGCCTTGAACCATTTCTTAATGTTTTCAAATACTGAGCAAGTTTTTTTCCAGTGAGATGACTGAAACTTCTTTTCAGTCATATACTTGTATCATCTGCAAAAAGATAAAAACTTGTTTTCTCTAAAAATGGATCATGCATGTATGTCAGAAACAACAGCGAAACCAAAATAGTACCCTGCTGCGCACAATGTCTAATTTCCAAAAATTCTGCGTACTGATTGCTATACAATCCACACGAAAGTGATACACTTTGCTTTCTGTGGATCTTTAGGTTTTGGCGGCGCAAAGACTGTTCCATGAAGTTTCGGATGTGCAGCCGCAAGAATTCTCCTTGTTCTTCTAACATTTCGGCTGTATAACGTTCAGCCATCTTCAGAGTGAGCTGCAAGACTGCCGCTCCAGTGCTCGCTTCGTCCCTATATACTCGTGTACCGCGCAACTGCGTATGCGGTCGCAGATGCAAATGCGCCAAAGACGTTGGTCGGCGGCAGAGACGTGCACAATGCGCGAGTTACATCTATGACTCCGCAGTCGATCTGTCTTGGCATGTCGATATATCATTGTGAGCTGCACTGTGACGACGTCTTTGTGAGTTTATTACACCAAGTGCCAGATTCCATGATTTATCAAGGTTGAAACCACTATTTCTATTAATTAAATTCGTCGTCAAGCGAATCTCAATTAACTCCTTCACTATCGAGCCCCAAAAAGATGATGTAGTTGCCAAAATTTCGACGTTGTCATACAACATACTGTGACCAGTGTCAATACAGTGCTCTGCCACTGCCGACTTGTTTGGTTGTAAAAGTCGTGTGTACCTCCGGTGTTCTGTACATATTTCTTGGACAGTACGAGTTGTTTGTCCAATGTAAGAAAGGCCACATTCACATGGAATTTTGTAAACTCCAGATTTTCGGAGCAGCAAATCATCTTTGACGGAGCCCACGAGTGCAACTATCTTGGGTGGAGGACGAAAAATCACTTTTACTTTGTGTCTGCTGAGAATCCGTACTATTTTTTATGAGAGGCTACCCACATATGGCAGGAAGACCATCGATTTAAAGGTTTCTTCGTCTTCTTTGTGGCCTCTTTCGGTTTCATTTTCAGTGCCTTCGGTATTTGCTGTGGGCAGTACCCATTGTCTTCAAACACTCTTTGTAAATGGGAAAGTTCATCTTGCAGACTGCTTTCGTCAGAAATAATATGCGCTCTATGGGTCAAAGTTCGGAGAACACTCATCGTCTGGGCAGGATGGTGGCATCTATTTGCACTTAAATACAAACCCGTGTGCATCGGCTTCCGATAAACTTCATGTCCCAAAGTGCCATCCTCTCTGCGCCGAACCAGAACATCCAAGAATGGAAGGCATCCCTCCTTTTCAATTTCCATTGCGAACTTTATTTGATAGTGGAGGGAGTTCAGATGTCTTAAGAAGTCTTGCTTTCCATTCTGCAGATAAGGCGCGAACCATGAATCTCATCACGTGACGAAACCATCTAAAGGCGGATTTATTGTTTCGAGTCTTTGCAGTATAACTGCGCTGCGCCTACAGCAGAAACCAGTTTACGTTGGTATTTGTGACAATACCGAAACAGGATTCTGTCTTAATAAGTTTCTGAAACTCTGCAGTACGCCAGTAATTCTCTATGCACCGCATAAATTATGTTCACACGAGGCAGTCGGTGTGAAGTCGCTGATACGCGTATCTGCGAGGAGTCGCTAGGAGCTGTCCCAGTGTGATATTACTAGGGAAGACGAACACGCCAAGACGTTCCCGCTGCTTCCCAAAGACGGTAGCCGACGCAGCAGATAATGCGCATTGTACGCGACAGCCATTGTTCCACACCTTCCACATCTCCAGTCTGTCTCTCTGCGTCTACAGTAGTTTCCTGCGCGCTGCGCGAGACAAACAGTGTATACTAACAACTGTATCACAGAACTACAGCACCTCCCTGATCGCCTATTTTGTCCCTTCAAAGAACCCGAGGTACAGCCGCATACACTGCACGAAGATCAGTTTCGTTTCAGGACCAGAGAAACTACCACCCAATCAATTTTGCCACTGCGCTGAGTAATGTAAATCAGATTATACAAAAATAAAGACGCATCCTTAACGGCGAACAACGTGAGACGGCGGCAAGGAACTGGACACGCATTCCGGAGAATGTCGGTCTCATAACCCCGCGCAGCCACTCAAATTTAGACTTTCCACGATTTCCCTGAATCTTTTGTCGGGACGCCTCCTTTGAAAAAGCACGGTAGATTTTCTTTACCTTTCTCGCCCACTGCGAGCTGGAACACCTACGGTACCAAAAATATTTTGTATCATTGTTGTTGTTGTGGTCTTCAGTCCTGAGACTGGTTTGATGCAGCTCTCCATGCTACTCTATCCTGTGCAAGCTCCTTCATCTCCCAGTACCTACTGCAACCTACATCCTTCTGAGTCTGCTTAGTGTATTCATCTCTTGGTCTCCCTCTACGATTCTTACCCTCCACGTTGCCTTACAATACTAAACTGGTGATCCCTTGATGCCTCAGAATATGTCCTACCAACCGATCCCTTCTTCTAGTCAAGTTGTGCCACAAACTTCTCTTCTCCCCAATCCTATTCAGTACTTCCTCATTAGTTATGTGATCTACCCATCTAATCTTCAGCATTCTTCAATAGCACCACATTTCGAAAGCTTCTATTCTCTTCTTGTCCATACTATATATCGTCCATGTTTCACTTCCATACATGGCTACACTCCATACAAATACTTTCAGAAACGATTTCCTGACACTTAAATCTATACTCGATGTTAACAAATTTATCTTCCTCAGAAATGATTTCCTTGCCATTGCCAGTCTACATTTTATATCCTCTCTACTTCGACCATCATCAGTTATTTTGCTCCCCAAACAGCAATACTCCTTTACTACTTTAAGTGCCTCATTTCCTAATCTAATTCCCTCAGCATTACCCGACTTAATTCGACTACATTCCATTATCCTCGTTTTGCTTTTGTTGATGTTCATCTTATATCCTCCTTTCAAGACCCTGTCCATTCCGTTCAACTGCTCTTCCATCATATAATAACAAATTAAGAACTTTATGACCCTACAGATTGTAATGAGAGAGTTTGTGAGTATCAAAATACGCGGTGTAAATGGCTGTATCTTTTGACTGCGTAGACTTCATAGTCTACATTTATTACATCGCCAATGGACCATAGACCTTACAGCGGGAGCGCACCTATTTGCCCCCACCGATTTGACTCGTATCGACGGGGTGCGTTCACAGCTCTCAACCGTTTTTGAGAAAATCTAGTTTGAAAGCTTTAGGCATGCATGTATACCAATGTGTGGTCGCTGCTAGCTACGTAGTTCGTAGTGGAGCGAGTAAGCATTTGGTGCATAAAATGAAACACTGTGGATCGCATCTCGTTCCAGTTTTTTTTTTGTTTGTTTTCCGCAACCCAAGATAACTCTAAGAACAGCTTTATTATGACAGTGGAAATGGTCAGTATCTAAGGAATCATTTATTGTTAACATAATCTTCATCCTGAAACTTAGGGTTTTTCTCTAACATTTTGTAAGTGGCTTACCATCATACCGGTATTCCTGCAGGAACGTTTCAACCCACCAAGATCCCATTTTCCCGGTATAGGCACAAGTATGGTACGACTCGCCGTATGAACCCACTTTCCCGGTAATTCTGCAGTTAGTTTTTACCCACCACAAACAGCCACATATGCACAAACAACTTTTGATTGGTGGAGGAAGAAAGGGAACAACATTTACAAATACGAAGAATACAAACAACCGCATATGCACAAACAACTTTTGGTTGGTGGAGGAAGAAAGGGAACAACGTTTACAAATACGGAGAATACTTCACTCGTGTGTCAGGTATGTCGACAGCAAGAGAACGTGAGCCTGATTGTGAAATCGAATCACTTTACAGTGAAGTTTCAAAAGTACGATTAAAAACGGCGCTGGTGTGTAATTAACATCTCCTTCTCCAAAACAGTCTCATCGCTTAGAAACGTTCTGCAGTAATAACACGAGAATACACGGAAATTGCAGAAGAAATATTTCGCAGAATTTTCGAAATGCTAGCGGAGAAACAAGTCGTGATACAAGACGAACTAATTGCCCACCAAGGCATTGATGAAGGCGTGTTTGAAGAAACTGAAGAAGTCGCTTCATCATCAGATGTAGGGTAGTCAATCCAGAGAGAGAGGATCCAGGAAGGAGTTTGGTCACTCTTCGTAGAAGGAGAGCTCCCCGCCTCAAAAGTCACATTATCTGGAAAATTACTTGCGAGAGACGGTAACATCTTCAAAGTCCGGCAAACCAACAACTGTACTATACAAGAAATCTCTAATTGACGTCTTGAAGCCATACGTGAGAGAAGAACAATTTCTTTTGCTCCTCGATTCGTGCGAAGCGCAAACGAACCCGGTTTTGTACGACGAAAGTGTTCAAAATACAGAGGGTCTAACAATGTGCATTAGTAAAGTAATTCCTCAAAAATGAACTCCGCTGGTGCAACCCTGGGACGTTTATTTTTACAGGCAGATGAAAAACTTTATAAAGCGAGCACGAAATTGGTAGTACATCATCGAGCGCAATAGAGAGATACCTCCAAGAGAAGACTGCATAAAAAGTCAACCAGTCGTACATCATCAGTAGTCTGCACCAATATTCGGTGATATGATCAGATATGCATGGTATGCCGCGAAACTGTGTAATGACCGAGAACCGTTTATGAACGTAAACCAAGTTCTTTTTTTTTTTTTCGGTAGAAACATTGAAGAAACCATGCTCATACAAAAACTCTGCGTCCATTTCGTGTACCGTATATCACAATAATTATTGTGTAACATGTTTCTGCTATCAGTACTATCCTGATTCGTGGAGTGCTCCAAACGTGTCATAAGTGTAGGTACAATAATGTCACTAAAAACACGATACTGATTTGATTCAAAATGGTCGTGTATCCTTATCATTTTCAATGGCCTTACAAAAATACTGCTATTTTCAGAATGAGATTTTCACTCTGCAGCGGAGTGTGCGCTGATATGAAACTTCCTGGCAGATTAAAACTGTGTGCCCGACCGAGAATCTGCCAGGAAGTTTCATATCAGCGCACACTCCGCTGCAGAGTGAAAATCTCATTCTGGAAACATCCTCCAGGCTGTGGCTAAGCCATGTCTCCGCAACATCCTTTCTTTCAGGAGTGCTAGTTCTGCAAGGTTCGCAGGAGAGCTTCTCTAAAGTTTGGAAGGTAGGAGACGAGGTACTGGCAGAAGTAAAACTGTGAGTACCGGCCGTCAGTCGTGCTTCGGTAGCTCAGTTGGTAGAGCACTTGCCCGCGAAAGGCAAAGGTCCCGAGTTCGAGTCTCGGTGGGGCACACAATTTTAATCTGCCAGGAAGTTTCATACTGCTATTTTGTTTTTCTATTTTGCAGGATAAATATTATGCAAATAATAAGTGAATTATTAAATACTGGTGGCTTAGACAGTTGTAATAAATCTGTTATTAGAGTTACGTGGGAATAGAAAAAAGCACCAGCAGCCAGATTCGATCCAAAGACGTTACACTCACAAAATTAAGCACTTAATCACTTGGTTGCGGACTCCTGGCCAGTTAGTAACCAAACAGTAACATATGTAAGCATGCTTAAAACTTTCAAAGTCGATTTTTTCCAAAACGGTTGAGAATTGCACCTTCCACTTCACATAAGTTAAAGTATAGCCACGCTCGATACACCCTGCCAACATGAATCAAATTGGTGAGGGCAAGTACGTACGGTGCCCTAGTCAGTACACTAAGTGATCAAAAGTATCCGGAGACCCCTAAAAACATACGTTTTTCATATTATGTGCATTGTGCTGCCGCCTACTTCCATATACTCCATTTCAACGGCCTCAGTAGTCATTAGACATCGTGAGAGAGCAGAATAGGGCGCTCCGCGAAACGCACGGGCTTCGAACGTGGTCAAGTGATTGGGTATCACTTGAGTCATCCGTCTGTGCCCGACATTTCCACACTCTTGATCATCCCTAGGTCCACCGTTTCCGACGTGATAGTGAAGTGGAAACGTGAAGGGACACGTACAGCACGAAAGCGTACAGGCCGACCTCGTCTGTTGGCTGAAAGAGACCGACGACAGTGATTTTGCTGCTTCATGAAAATAGGAGTTGGTACATATAAAATTTAACAACTCTCTTAAGTAATATTTGATTATATTTAGGCTAAATATTACGTGGAACTTCCACGTTTTCGTGCTCGTCACAAAATGGCTTGCTACACTGCGAAGAAATAAAGGGAAGAGAGAGCGATCCTTTTGCAAAGGTAACAGAGACTGCAATTACATTCCCAGATCATATTAACTGATTACAGGGTCTCTGTGATTTTTCTGCGATAATATTTGTTTCGTTACGACGCCAGTTCTGGTATACACTCCTGGAAATTGAAATAAGAACACCGTGAATTCATTGTCCCAGGAACGGGAAACCTTATTGACACATTCCTGGGGTCAGATACATCACATGATCACACTGATAGAACCACAGGCACATAGACACAGGCAACAGAGCATGCACAATGTCGGCACTAGTACAGTATATATCCACCTTTCGCAGCAATGCAGGCTGCTATTCTCCCATGGAGACGATCGTAGAGATCCTGGATGTAGTCCTGTGGAACGGCCTGCCATGCCATTTCCACCTGGCGCCTCAGTTGGACCAGCGTTCGTGCTGGACGTGCAGACCGCGTGAGACGACGCTTCATCCAGTCCCAAACGTGCTCAATGGGCGACAGATCCGGAGATCTTGCTGGCCAGGGTAGTTGACTTAAACCTTCTAGAGCACGTTGGGTGGCACGGGATACATGCAGACGTGCATTGTCCTGTTGGAACAGCAAGTTCCCTTGCCGGTCTAGGAATGGTAGAACGATGGGTTCGATGACGGTTTGGATGTACCGTGCACTATTCAGTGTCCCCTCGACGATCACCAGTGGTGTACGGCCAGTGTAGGAGATCGCTCCCCACACCATGATGCCAGGTGTTGGCCCTGTGTGCCTCGGTCGTATGCAGTCCTGATTGTGGCGCTCACCTGCACGGCGCCAAACACGCATACGACCATCATTGGCACCAAGGCAGAAGCGACTCTCATCGCTGAAGACGACACGTCTCCATTCGTCCCTCCATTCACGCCTGTCGCGACACCACTGGAGGCGGGCTGCACGATGTTGGGGCGTGAGCGGAAGACGGCCTAACGGTGTGCGGGACCGTAGCCCAGCTTCATGGAGACTGTTGCGAATGGTCCTCGCCGATACCCCAGGGGCAACAGTGTCCCTAATTTGCTGGGAAGTGGCGGTGCGGTCCCCTACGGCACTGCGTAGGATCCTACGGTCTTGGCGTGCATCCGTGCGTCGCTACGGTCCGGTCCCAGGTCGACGGGCACGTGCACCTTCCGCCGACCACTGGCGACAACATCGATGTACTGTGGAGACCTCACGCCCCACGTGTTGAGTAATTCGGCGGTACGTCCACCCGGCCTCCCGCATGCCCACTATACGCCCTCGCTCAAAGTCCGTCAACTGCACATACGGTTCACGTCCACGCTGTCGCGGCATGCTACCAGTGTTAAAGACTGCGATGGAGCTCCGTATGCCACGGCAAACTGGCTGACACTGACGGCGGCGGTGCACAAATGCTGCGCAGCTAGCGCCATTCGACGGCCAACACCGCGGTTCCTGGTGTGTCCGCTGTGCCGTGCGTGTGATCATTGCTTGTACAGCCCTCTCGCAGTGTCCGGAGCAAGTATGGTGGGTCTGACACACCGGTGTCAATGTGTTCTTTTTTCCATTTCCAGGAGTGTATTTGCGAAGTTATTCAACATCATTTTTATCACGTTCTGTGGCGTATCGCAACAATACCTATACCAGAAGTATTACCTTTTTTAGACATTACTGTATACCAGTGATCTTCGAAGCTAGATCTACTTTGTCTTGAGGTATTTGGTTATCTTACAAACACCGCTGTGCTTAAAAACTCGAACACAAATATGCAAACTCATAAAATAATACTACGTGAGAAGGAGCCCAAAGGTGTGTTCATACGCCCTTGCCGTAAAACAAACTGTAAAAAGTGTTACTGTACTCCTTAAGTAGCATATATATATATATATATATATATATATATATATATATATATATATATATGTTACAAACTGTAAAAAGAGTTAATGTAATCCTTAAGTAGCGTATATATATAAGTTCTTTTTCTCGTCTCCCGAGATTTAAGCCGTTGTTTCAAAGAGCATAAAACCCGAGCCATTAACCGTTTTAAAAGTACTTTCAGCTTTTCCTGTTGTGTAAAAGCATGGAGACAATAAGTGCTCAGTCTGCTACAGAGGCTGTTTTTATGTCACTAAAATTATTATTTTTGTTTTGTTCCTTATATTGCATATAACGTTAATCACCTGTCCACGTCATCTGCCGACTAGTTTCTTTTGCATGGCTTTCCAAAAATAGCAGCCGGCCGGTGTGGCCGTGGGGTTCTAGGCACTTCGGTCTGGAACCGCGTGACCGCTACGGTCGCAGGTTCGAATCCTGTCTCGGGCATGGATGTGTGTGATGTCCTTAGGTTAGTTAGGTTTAAGTAGTTCTAAGTTCTAGGGGACTGATGACCACAGATGTTAAGTCCCATAGTGCTCAGAGCCATTTGAACCATTTTTTTTCCAAAAATAGCAGGTTTGTGTGTTTCATTTGGATGAATAAAATCAAATACCATGCCACGTTCATTTCTCTTTTTAACACATTAACGTCATCGGAAATTCGTCCAAAACGTTGGAAGGTGTATGACGAGCTTGCTCCCTAGTTTTCAACAATTAATAAATGAGGAACTGATATCGTTCGTGTTCGCACCCCTTTTGACAGTGATATATTGAAAGGACAGTTGGATGAATAGTTATATAAGTATATAAGAAGGGAGAGTACAGGACATTTTATGTGAGGATTAATTATAAGCAAACGTTGTGTATATTGGATGCTGAATTGTTAACTTCTGACAATTGTGAGAACGAGTTCCAAGCAATTGTTAGCCTGTTTCAGAAAATTCAATGCATTTCTGAGTAAATTTAATGCTGTGTACGAGACATGGGTCAACCAAATACCTACAGAAACCAAATTGAGAGGAAATCAGTGACCCTGGACCAAAACAAAGGCGAAGTCGTTTACCTCTGCCGGAAAGATTGTATCATAGTTTTCTGAAATACAAATAGAACATTTATTATAGTTTATCTTGCAAATGGCAAAGAAAAAAAGTAACAGGCGTGTTACAAGCAAGTATTTTCAATTCTGAATTTAAAAAAAAAGTTACCTGGACAACTCCCACGTAGGTGCTTTGTTATTGGAAAAACTAAGGGATTTACGCTTGGAATTGTTAACATCCACTCTAATCGTCATGCTTCGTTTCTCTGCTCCCAAATACTCTCACCTCTGTACAAATTTGTGATTGCAAAACGTTTCTTTAGACCAATGAAGACCGAGCGGAGTGGAGCACTGATTAGCATATTGGACTCTCATACGGAAGGAGGAAGGTTCAAGCCGACGTCCGGCTATTCTGATTTAGGTTTTCCGCTATTTCCCGAAAACGCTTCAGGCAACTGCCGAGATGGTTCCTTTGAAAGGGCACGGCCGACTTCCTTCACCGTCTTTCCCGAGTCCGAGTTTGTGCTCCATCTCTAATGACGTCGCTATCGACGGGATTCTTAAACACTAATCTCCTCCTCCTCCTCCTCCTCCTCCTCCTCCTCCAATGAAGACGTTACGGCAGCTATACAGAGGCATGATATAGTCAAACAGTACATATAAATGGAATGGTACAAGAGGCCAGAATCAGAAAAGGAGTAACACAGGACTGTCATCTCTGATATGTAGCCTTTCTATTCAGGAGGCATTGAGAAAAGTAGAAGAGTATATCGACGGGGGAATTTGCCACAATCAGCTAATCAACATGAAACTATTTTCTGATAATATAGCACTGATTGCCGAAAGTGAATAAGAACTGAATTGGTTGTGTAATGAATTGGACGTATGTTAGCTGGTGGCTACAGAAAGGAAATACACAGAAAGAAAACTACGATAACTCTATCACAAATTCTTGAAGAGATGTATGAATTTTGCTATTTCAGAAGTAGAATATGAGAAAAAGGAAAGTGCAAGAAATACACCACTGGCGATTAAAATTGCTACACCACGACGATGACGTGCTACAGACGCGAAATTCAACCGACAGGAACAAGATGCTGTGATATGCAAACAGAGCATTCACACAAGGTTGGCGCCGGTGGCGACACCTACAACGTGCTGACATGAGGAACGTTTCCAACCGATTTCTCATACACAAACAGCAGTTGACCGGCGTTGCCTGGTGAAACGTTCTTGTGATGCCTCGTGTAAGGAGGAGAAATGCGTACCATCACGTTTCCGACTTTGATAAAGGTCGGATTGTAGCCTATCGCGTTTGCGGTTTATCGCGTCGCGACGTTGCTGCTCGCGTGGGTCGAGATCCAATGACTGTTAGCAGAATATGGAATCGGTGGGTTCTGGGGGGTAATACGCAACGCCGTGCTGGATCCCAACGGCCTCGTATCACTAGCAGTCGAGATGACAGGCATCTTATCCGCATGGCTGTAACGGATCTTGCAACCACGTCTCGATCCCTGAGTCAACAGATGGGGACGTTTGCAAGACAACTACTATCTGCACGAACAGTTCGACGACGTTTGCAGCAGTATGGACTATCAGCTCGGAGACCATGGTTGCGGTTACCCTTGACGCTGCATCACACACAGGAGCGCCTGCGATGGTGTACTCAACGACGAACCTGGGTGCAAGAATGGCAAAACGTAATTTTTTCGGATCAATCCAGGTCCTGTTTACAGCATCATGATGGTCGCATCCATGTTTGGCGACATCGCGGTGAACGCACATTGGAAGCGTGTATTCGTCATCGCCATACTGGCGTATCACCAGGTGTGATGGTATGGGGTGCCATTGGTTACACGTCTCGGTCACCTCTGGTTCGCATTGACGGCACTTTGAACAGTGGATGTTACATTTCAGATGTGTTACCACCCGTGACTCTACCCTTCATTCGATTCAGCAGGATAATACATAACCGCATGTTGCAGGTCCTGTACGGGCCTTTCCGGATACAGAAAATGTTCGACTGCTGCCCTGGCCCGCACATTCTCCAGATCTCTCACCAACTGTAAACGTCTGGTCAATGGTGGCCGAGCAACTGGCTCGTCACAATACGCCATTCATTACTCTTGATGAACTGTGGTAACGTGTTGAAGCTGCATGGGCAGCTGTACCTGTACACGCCATCCGAGCTCTGTTTGACTCAATGCCCAGGCGTATAAAGGCCTTTATTACGGCGAGAGATGGTTGTTCTGGGTTCTGATTTCTCAAAAATCTATGCACCCAAATTGCGTGAAAATGTAGTCACATGTCAGTTCTAGTATAATATATTTGTCCAATGAATACCCGTTTACCATCTGCATTTCTTCTTGGTGTAGCAATTTTAATGGCCAGTAGTGTACATAGCAGTGAGGACTGCACAAGGTAGAAGAACTTTCTATAAAAATAGAAAATCTTCACGAAAAAGTATGTTTGTAGCACAGTTCTGGACGGTTATGAAACAAAAGTGGGGAAGGTGAAGATAGAAATGAAACAATTAGAAGCCTTTGTAAAGCGGTGTTACTTTAGACTGCTGAAGAACCCATAGATTGATAGAGCAAGGAACTAAGAAGTCCGGCAATGAGCCAATGGCGAAACAGTGACTAATAAAGAATATAATTAATCGGAGAGATTGGTTGGGCACGTGTTACGACGAGCTGTTGCTGAAATTTGCAGTTGAATGGATGCCGGAGGAAAGAATCGCATGGTCATACCTGTACACGATGTGTGTCAAAAGGTAATGGAATTTTGGTATTTCACGTGTTGTGTTATCCGATTCGCGCCATTTTTTAGTTCTCGTGATGGTAAAGTTATCTGAGACGTATCTAAACAGTGTTGGCCCTATTGGATACTCAGTCAGTTGTCATCTGTCAAAAGGTTTATATATGTGTTGGTAATATCGGCGATTGTTTAACTTCTATAAAAACGAATTAGGGAATTTGTTTTAAATTTTGTTGTAAGAAAATAAAAAAGTGCGGCAAAACTTTAGAAATACTAAATACTACTTTTGTGAGTCCCCCAAGTGTGAAACAAGGGTTTAAGAAGTCAGCTTTCGAAAAAGCTCGTGTAGACATTAAGGATGACGAGTTACTGGACGCCCAAGCACAAGATGAAATCCGGAAAAAGTGAAATAAATGATTATGAACTATCACCGAAATACAGTCAGAGAAGTCGCTGATGATTTTGTTGCATCGTTTGGTTCATTCTGGGAAAATGTTTTGGCTCTTTTGGGTATGAAACGTGTGCCATCAAAAATTTATTACAAAACTGTTGAATTTCGAACCAAAACAGCGGTGGAGTCACTAGGTGAAGGCAACAACGATTCTGAACTACTGAGACTTGTCATAACAGGTGATGAAACATTAATTTATGGATGCGTCGTCGAAACCAAGCGTTCTGGATCTCTCGGACCGAAAAAAGCTCGACAACAGCGCTGAGATAGAAAGATTATGCTCCTTGTGTACTTCGATTTTAACCGCATAATGCTCCTGTTTGCTTGCCTCAAGACTGAACTATCAATAACTAGTTCATCGCCACCTGCGCGAGTTTAGCTACGAGACGTTCATTTGTTTCGTTTCGTATTGTTTGGAGAGTAGTGTATGATGTCAAAGCGTTACTGACAATTGAAATTTTCATCGTGATAAACATCACAAATGTCAACAATAATTTGAAATCGCCATTCTCTAAATAAATACGGAACGAAACAAATGAAGATCACATAGCTATAACAACATGTGAAATGGCGGCAGAAGTCTTATCCTTTACTGATAAATTATATCAAATATGTGTGTAACAGTAAGAAATTACAACATCTAAGAAGAAGTGCTTCAACACATCATGAACAACCAAGGCAAAACCAAAATATGAAAAAAGCATGACAAGCTGTAGAATCTATGGTAGACATAAAAGTACCAGCGTACATAACGAAGAGCGTCACGCGAGAAAGAAAATAAGCAAAACATCCAACCAACGATAGGTCATAAGGTAGTGAAACACGTTTGGACAATAGAAAAACTATAAAATGGTTTCTTGCACAACACGGTTTTTTTCTATTTCTTATCAAGTACAGAAATGAGAAGAGTTCCAACATCCAAAACATGATTGTAGTATCAAACCTTGAAAGTATTTTAATTTCCCTGCAATATCTCTATACAGCTCCATGTCATGTAGTGAAAGAAGAAACCAAAGACCACAAATGTAAAAATAAGGATCGAAAGATGAGAAGTAACCTCACTTGTTGGCTGTTCATTGCCGTAAAACAAACTGTAAAAAGAGTTACTGTAATCCTTAAGTAGTGTTTATATATATATATATAAAGTCTCGTGATTCTCGTATATTAAGGTCACGAAGTTCTTTTTCTCGTCTCCCGAGATTTAAGCCGTTGTGTCAAAGAGCATAAAACCTGAGCCATTTACCGTTTTAAAAGTACTTTCAGCTTTTCCTGTTGTGTAAAAGCATGAAGACAATAAGTGCTCAGTCTGCTACAGAGGCTGTTTTTATGTCACTAAAATTATTATTTTTGTTTTGTTCCTTATATTGCATATAACGTTAATCACTTGTCCACGTCATCTACCGACTAGTTTCTTTTGCATGGCTTTCCAAAAATAGCAGCCGGCCGGTGTGGCCGTGCGGTTCTAGGCGCTACAGTCTGGAACCGCACGACCGCTACGGTCGCAGGTTCGAATCCTGCCTCGGGCATGGGTGTGTGTGATGTCCTTAGGTTAGTTAGGTTTAAGTAGTTCTAAGTTCTAGGAGACTGATGACCTCAGAAGTTAAGTCCCATAGTGCTCAGAACCATTTGAACCATTTTTTGTTCATTGCAGATAGTACATGACATCATGTTAACCACGAACGCCATGAATATATTCTGTATTTATTTTATTTTTTATTTATTATACACCTTTCGCCTACGTTCATGACATATCTTTTCAATAATTGTCATTAAATTATTCTACAACACATACAGGCAGTTTCGATAATAGTTTTTCATCCCCTGTATTAAAAAAGGCAAAATCCCGTGTTGGTAGCCAAAGATTAAAAGGTAATTCGAATCCCGGATGAGGGCAACATTTGAAATTGTCTTTAAAACAGCAGCCTTTCATATTTTGAAATGTAAATGTAATGAAACATTGAGTAGCTGAAGTTCACAGTAATTTATTAAAAGTGTTCAACCTGTGTAAAAAGCAATAATTAAGCACATGATGCAACCACAATTTAAATTAACACATTTACACAGAGATAAACTTTCAAAATTAATGTGGTCATTCCCATTCTGCCAACTATCACTTTAATTACGAATCCAGCTTTGTAATTGACGACAGCTCATTCGCAAACACTCGTCGGTTAATCGCCTGAACTAAAACTGTTATTACGTTAGCAGTACCGCTCTGCACTCCAGAGTGGACTAGAACGCAGCACTGATCCTACAGATGAATATATTCCCTTTTTGCATCAGTACTTCATGTGTTTCAAGAAGTTAAATTATATTTTGATTTGATGAAATAATTTACAACTAGCTGCACAAAAGAAATTTTATTTCTATACCAGCTTGGGGCACCTACTTGCCTTCTCCAGAAGATTAAAATTATCGCATTAAAAGCGACCGCCAAAAATAAGCAGATGTATGCAGCATATTGTTGTAGTGATGTGGATGATAGTGCATGTAATAATACGATAACTCTAATTTGCTAAAGAAGGGCACTAGGTGACTCAAACACGTAAAAAAGTAGAATTTCTTTTGTGGAAGTGGTTGCTGATTTTTTTTAAAATATAGTTACATTTCTGGACGTGGATAAAGGAGTAATACTTTGATAAACTATTAATTTCGTCTTAATTAATTTCAGCACACCCTTTCTGTCCCAGCCTATGTTCAACGTTCAGCTCGATAAATTTTTTACAACGCTTGCCCCGTAAAATGTCTGCTGTATACACCGAGCTTCAGTTTTTATTATAGAACTTTACGGCTCCCGTGATTATCAAATTACCTCTTTCTGATTTCCTCCGAATAAGTCACGCAGTTGTGAAACTTGGTATCTGTAACTGGTAGGACTGAATTTTCAATCCCTCTTTAGATTTGTCATCGACTCTCTGACTCAGTGTTTAATAAAAGTTTCTGGTTCCCAGCCCCTGATGTACCGAACGCAGTTGAGGTTCGTTGTTAATGTGGTTAGTTTAGTTTTAAAGTATAATAATAATTAAAGCAAGACTTCCAAATTCGCGGACAACTTACTGAACAAATTTATCGTCAATATAATTAATGGGAAGGAGGACCCTGTTGTTCGTAACTTCTCAAATCTCGGAATCAGAATATAACTACATTAATTTCCCATTGCACTTTAATTTTGGCAAAATATTTACTGTTTGTCACAGCAACTGCCGAAAACTACGCTTCAAAACAATAGTATACTGCAAATCGAATTAATGTTCATTAAGCTTTTCCAACGAGCAGCGTAGATTCATCTTTCACTGTTTTTCAAAAATCGTTATGTTTGATAGTGCCAATATGTATGTTCAAAATCCTGTTACAAGACAACTCAGTATGACTTTCTTCATCTAAAGAAATAGATTCAACTAGAGCTTAAGCTCTAAACGAGATGTGAATCTATGTGACTTTGTCGCTTTTACGTTACAACTAAGATCAACTTCATTGGAGATTCTAAACTGATGCAACAAGGAAACAGAATTTTACCATTTTTAATTTTCGTCACATTTTTCAACCAAAAATCCAATGCGCGGGCTAATTTAAACGCAGGAATGCGGCAGGTGTACAGAAAGGCCTGCGAAGGATCGATGGTTGTTACAGGGACTAGCAGTTCACGCTGAACGTGAATGAATTTAATGTATTGCTCAGGTGAATCAGATTCCAGGCTGAGATTCACTTGAATATTAAGGAACTACAGGGTGTTCAAAAAGTCTCTCCGCAGTGCCGTATGATTGTTCGCCTGCCTGGGTTACTTCCCTTCATGTGGACTCTCCCAACATTCCACTGTTTCCTTTATCTCAGCCAGCGTCAGTAGTATCGTTGGTGTGTGTTGTTACGTGTTGACCTGAATGTTTTAGTTCCTTTGTTCTTTTGTTTCGTTTTTGTCACTGTTAAAATGCTTACCATTGAAGAACGTGTGTTTTTAGTGGAACAAGTGGTCAAAGCTGGCGGTAAATACACATTTTCAGTTCGTCAAACATTTAATTCTGTTTTCCCAGAAACAACATTCCCACATTGAGATATTGTGCGAGATTTGATTAACATATTTCGAAGTACGGGTTCAGTGACAGATGTACCGAGAAGTGGTCGTCCTAGCGTTTTGTCTGAGGATAAATTACTCGATATTTCCGATAAAATGTCCATGAGTCTGAACAAGTCTGTAAGAAAACTCGCCCAGGAAATCGAGTTTCATTTCGATATATTCACTGCGGCATACGGCACTCGAGGCTAACAATCTTACGGCACTGCGGAGAGACTTTGTGAACACACCGTATAATTCATACATGGAAGAAGTCACTTACTTGTAAGGTTAGTTATTGAATGCCTCTCATCAATGTGACACCCTTATTATTTTGCACTAGCAGAAAAGGTAGAGAACATCCAACGGAGCGCGGTACGTTCCATCACAGAATCCATCCACACATATACAAATGGATGGTTGTGTGTGTGTGTGTGTGTGTGTGTGTGTGTGTGTGTGTGTGTGTGTGTGCGCGTTCCACATCTCCTACTAAACCACCTGACCGATTTCAACTAAACTTGCTACACATATCACTTACTGTCTGGAAATCATCGTTGTGTGGGTAAGAACCATCTACATATCAAAGAGGAGGGCATGGGGGTGAAAAAGAAGCGTGGCACATGACGTGTGTATACACATACACTGTGAGATCAGAAGCATCCGGACATCTGGCTGAAAATGACTTACAAGTTCGTGGCGCCCTCCAGAGGTAATGCTCTAATTCAATATGGTGTTGGCCCATCCTTAGCCTTGATGACAGCTTCCACTCTCGCAAGCATACGTTCAATCACGTTTCTTGGGGAATGGCAGACCATTCTCCACGGAGTGCTGTACTGAGGGGGAGGTATCGATGTCGGTCGGTGACGCTTGGCACGAAGTCGGCATTCCAAAACACCCCAAAGGCATTCTATAGGATTCAAGTCATGACTCTGTGCAGGTCAGTCCATTACAGAGATGCTATTGTCGTGTAACCACTCCGCCACTGAGCAAGTGCTCGATCGTGCTGAAAGACTTACTCTTCGATAATGGGAAGCAAGAAGGTGCGCCGTGCGGGATTAGCCGAGCGGTCTGGGGCGCTGCAGTCATGGACTGTGCGGTTGGTCCCGGCGGAGGTTCGAGTCCTCCCTCGGGCATGGGTGTGTGTGTTTGTCCTTAGGATAATTTAGGTTAAGTAGTGTGTAAACTTAGGGACTAATGGCCTTGCAGTTAAGTCCCATAAGATTTCACACACATCTGAATATTTTTGAACAAGAAGGTGCTTAAAACATCAATGTAGGCCTGTGCTGTGATACTACCACGCAAAAGGATAAGGGATGCAAGCCTCCTCCATGAAAAACACGACCACGCCCTAGCACCACCCCCATCAAAATTTACTGTTGCCACTACACACGCTCGCAGATGACACCCTGCCATCGGATCACAACATTGTGTACCGTGATTCGTCACTTCACACAACGTTTTTCCACTATTCAATCGTCCAATGTTTGCGCTCCTTGCACCAAGCCAGGCGTCGTTTGGAATTTACCGGCGTGATGTGTGGCTTATGAGCAGCCGCTCGACCATGAAATCCAAGTTTTCTTGCCTCCCGCCTAACTGTCATAGTACTTGCAGTCGATCCTGATGCAGTCTGGAATTCCTGTGTGATGGTCTGGATAGATGTCTGCCTCTAATAATTTCCGGGTATGCAGCCGGATCCTGTCGAGATTCTGCCACGATATTTCGGCCCAGAGACGTCCGGCCATCATCAGGTGAGTACACAACTACTGAAGAGCCCAGGTGCAGTCGCGGTATTTATGCCGAGATTCGGCATAAATACCGCGACTGCACCTGGGCTCTTCAGTAGTTGTGTACTCACCTGATGATGGCCGGACTTCTCTGGGCCGAAATATCGTGGCAGAATGTCGACGGGATCTGGCTGCATACCCGGAAATTATTAGAAGAAGAAATACGCCGAGAAAATTTCAGATGTCTGCCTGTTACACATTGCGACCCTCATCAACTGTCGGCGGTCTCTGTCAGTCAACAGACGATGTCGGCCTGTACGCTTTTGTGCTATACGTGTCCCTTCACGTTTCCACTTCACTATCACACCGGAAACAGTGGACCTAGGGATGTTTAGCAGTGTGTAAACCTCGCGTACAGACGTATGACACAAGTGACACCCTACCACCTAACCACGTTCGAAGTCCATGAGTTCTGCGGAGCGCCCCATTCCGCTCTCCCACGATGTCTGATGACTACTGAGGCCGTTGATATGGAGTATATGGAAGTAGGTGGCAGCGCAATGCTCCTAATATGAAAAACGTACGTTTTGTTTGGATGTCCGGGTACTTTTGATCACAGAATGCATAAACAAATATCTGGGCAGTTTCATGTTTCCCCGCTAGTCGTTTAATAAGCGCAAGAGCTTTACAGAGATACGGAACAATCAGCTACGGCAGACACTTTAAGAGAGACGTGGTTCAAAAATGGTTCAAATGGCTCTGAGCACTATGCAACTTAACTTCTGAGGTCATCAGTCGCCTAGAACTTAGAACTAATTAAACCTAACTAACCTAAGGACATCACACACATCCATGCCCCTAGGCAGGATTCGAAGCTGCGACCGCAGCGGTCGCTCGGCTCCAGACTGTAGCGCCTAGAACCGCACGGCCACTCCGGCCGGTTGAGACGTGGTGTACCATGAAGAAGTTTACTGTTGAAGTAACGAGACCGTCCGTTCAAAGAAGAGTCGGGTGGGATGGCAATTTATACGATACAAATTTCGTGAAATTACTAATTTTTGAAAAATCTGGAAAATTAGAGCTCATACAGAGGTTAATCAACAATCGTTCTTCCAGAATGAGATTTTCACTCTGCAGCGGAGTGTGCACTGATATGAAACTTCCTGGCAGATTAAAACTGTGAGACGGCACACACTTTTAATCTGCCAGGAAGTTTCATTCTTTCTTCCTTACAACGGAGCGCAAACATAAGACATACATTTTTATTTGACCTTTCCGTATTATTCGTTAGTGTTACTGTTGCAGTAGGTAACTAAAGAGTGAATATTTTTGTGGTGGGACCATCAGCACAACCAGGGCGCCTTAATTCACAATTTGGGAAACACTGATGTAACTTATACAATACGATTACACACAGGGCGTTTCAGACATTTCTACGTGTAGAGTAACATGGGGTGGACAAGAATATGGATACACCGCGAGAAATGGACCCCATGGCTAGCTACAAGTCGCATTACTGCTGAGGATTATGTGATCATTTTGACTGATCAGGTGCATCCCATGACACAATGTTTGTTCCCCGACGGTAATGACGACAGGGGCCCTGTTCACACTGCCGCACAGAACGAGGATGAATTTTCGCATCTTTCCTTCCCACCACAGTTGTCAGATCTCAGTATTATTAACCCCTTGTGATGTACTTTGGATAGATGTGATCGTTATCCACCTCCTTCATCATTACCTGACGTTCCTACTATTTTGCAGGGAGACTGGTGTAAGACTCCTTTCAAAACCATACATGGCCTTTATTTATCCGTTCTGAGACGACTGCAAACTTTTATGAATGCCGACTGTTTTCCTGCACCGTGTCAGGCACGGTACTGTGTTGTGATTTTAATGTTTCATATACTCGGCAATCCACTGTGAAGTGTATAACAGGGAGTGAGTCCCATTGTACCACATATTATTGTTTCTTCCCCTTTCCATTCACACGTGGAGCCTAGGACGAATGGCTGCTTAAAAGCCTCTCTGCACACTGCAATAAGTCTAATACTCTCCCCGCGGTCCCTACCGAAGCCTTACGTAGGGGGCTGAAGCTCTCGATTCTTCAGTCAATATTTGTCCTCGGAATTTTGTACGTACGGCTTGGTGAGATAATTTGCATCTATCTTCAAAAGTCTACCAACTGAAACAAGACATCCGCGAACCTCTCCCGTGAGTCAAATAGACCTGTGACCACCGTCCTGCCCTCCTTTTGTATACATTCAACAACCCTTGTTAGTCGTGTCTAGTATGTATCCTACGCACTTGAGCAATATTCTAGGATGGTTTGTATCAGTGTTTTGTAAGCAGTGTCCTATGTACTCTGTGCATGTTTGCAGTTTCCTACTATCCTACGATCTAAAGGAAATCTGCCACCTGTTTCACCTACGACTGAATTCTATCGTTTCATTTCACATCCCTACAAATTTTTAGACCCAAGTATTTATCCTGAATTGACTGATTGTATTTTTGTCTCACTGATATTATAGACATAACTTGTTTTGTGTTTTGAAGTGTGCAACACTACATATCTGAACATTTTAAGTAAGTTGCCTGTTTTTACACCCTTTTGGAATCTTATCAAGCTAGAAATAAATATTTCTGAGTTTTTTTAATTATAGAAATTGGAAATTAGTGGTAAGGTCTTACGAGACCAAACTGCTGAGGTCATCGGTCCCTAACCTTATGCACTATTCAATCGAACTAACTTACGCTAACGACAACACACCCACCCACGCCCGAGGGAGGACTCGAACCTACGATGGGGGCAGCCGCGCGGCCCGTGATAAGACGCCTCATACCGCGCACCCCCCCCCCCTCCCCCCCTGCGCAGTTTCCTTATAGGTAACTACATCATCTGCAAAATGTCTAAGGTTGCTATTAGTATTGTCCATCAAGTTATTAATATACGGCGTGAACGGGAAGTGTCTTAACACGCTTTCAGTACTGTCGATGCCTCTCCATCCAAGATAACACGCTGTGCCTTGCCTACCAATTAATCTTGAATCTAGGTCACATACTTTGTTTGAGCGTACTTCAGTTAATGAATGTTGGTGTGGTACCGAGTCACGTGATTTTCGAAAATCAAGAAATACTGCATCAGCTTAGTTACCTTGGCAACGGCCTTGCCGCAGTGGATACACCGGTTCCCGTCAGACCACCGAAGTTAAGCGCTGTCGGGCGTGGTCGGCACTTGGATGGGTGACCATCCGGGTCGTCATGTGCTGTTGCCATTTTTCGGGGTGCACTCTCAGCCTCGTGATGCCAACTGAGGAGCTACTCGGCCGAATAGTAGTGGCTCCGGTCAAAGAAAACCATCATAACGACCGGGAGAGCGGTGTGCTGACCACACGCCCCTCCGGTCCGCATCCTCATCTGAGGATGACACGGCGGTCGGATGGTCCCGATGGGCCACTTGTGGCCGGAAGACGGAGTGCTAGTTACCTTCATCGACGCTTTTCGAAATGCCATGCGATAAAAGCGCAAACTGTGGTGGTTTAAGACCTGACATAGGACCCTGTATAGCTGCAATTTTATTTGGCAGTCACGACTAGATCTTGAAAGAAGTAATGCGTGTTGGGTGTTGGTATATAATTACCTGTTAAAACGTAAATGTCGTGTGACTAGGGCCTCCCGTCGGGTAGGCCGTTCGCCGGGTGCAAGTCTTTCGATTTCACGCCGCTTCGGCGACTTGCGCGTCGATGGGAATGAAATGATGATGATTAGGACAACACATCACCCAGTCCCTCAGCGGAGAAAATCTCCGACGCAGCTGGCAATCGAACCCGGGCCCTTAGAATTGACATTCTGTCGCGCTGACCACTCAGCTACCGGTGGACGCACATGTTACCTGTTGTACATCCTATATATGCTGCCAGACGGACTCTGTACCTCTTGTATTCGGCGAGAAGCCGTGGTATCGACACGACAGTACTTCCACGCTGACATCCAGGAGCACCTGAACTACCACATTATTGGATCGGAATGGGAGATTTTGTCCTTCGGCCATGGGGATTTCGGCTCCCAGTTCTCTAATTACACTATTGGCCATTAAAATTGCTACCCCACGAAGATGACGTGCTACAGACGCGAAATTTAACCGACAGGAAGCATATGGTGTGGTATGCAAATGATTAGCTTTTCAGAGCATTCACACAAGGTTGGCGCCGGTGGCGACACCTACAACGTGCTGACATGAGGAAAGTTTCCAACCGATTTCTCATACACAAACAGCAGTTGACCGGCGTTGCCTGGTGAAACGTTGTTGTGATGCCTCGTGTAAGGAGGAGAGATGCGTACCATCACGCTTCCGACTTTGATAAAGGTCGGATTGTAGCCTATCACGATTGCGGTTTATCGTGTCGCGACATTGCTGCTCGCGTTGGTTGAGATCCTATGACTGTTAGCAGAATATGGAATCGATGGGTTCAGGAGGGTAATACGGAACGCCGTGCTGGATCCCAACCGCCTCGTATCACCAGCAACCGAGATGACAGGCATCTTATTCGCATGACTGTAACGGATTGTGCAGCCACGTCTCGATCCCTGAGTCAACAGAAGGAGACGTTTGCAAGACAACAACCATCTGCACGAATAGTTCGACGACGTTTGCAGCAGTATGGACTATCACATCGGAGAGCATGGTTGCGGTTACCCTTGACGCTGCATCATGGATAAGAGCGCCTGCGATGGTGTACTCAACGACAAACCTGGGTGCAAGAATGGCAAAACGTAATTTTTTCGGATCAATCCAGGTCCTGTTTACAGCATCACGATGGTCGCATCCGTGTATGGCGACATCGCGGTGAAGCGTGTATTCGTCATCGCCATACTGGCGTATCACCCGGCGTGATGGTATGGGGTGCCACTGGTTACACGTCTCGGTCACCTCTTGTTCGCGTTCACGGCGCTTTGAACAGTGGACGCTACATTTCAGATGTGTTACGACCCGTGGCTCTGCCGCCCATTCGATCCCTGCGAAACCCTACATTTCATCAGGATAATGCACGACCGCATGTTGCGGGTCCTGTACGGGCCTTTCTGGATACAAAAAATTTTCGACTGTTGCCCTGGCCAGCACATTCTCCAGATCTCTCACCAATTGAAAACGTCTGGTCAATGGTGGCCGAGCAACTGGCTCGTCACAATGCGCCAGTCACTACTCTTGATGAACTGTGGTATCGTGTTGAAGCTGCATGGGCAGCTGTACCTGTACACGTCATCCAAGCTCTGTTTGACTCAATGCCTAGGCGTATCAAGGCCGTTATTACGGCCAGAGGTGGTTGTTCTGGGTACAGATTTCTCAGGATCTATGAACCCAAACTGCGTGAAAATGTAATCACATGTCAGTTCCAGCATAATATATTTGTCCAGTGAATGCCCGTTTATCATCTGCATTTCTTCTTGGTGTAGCAATTTTAATTGCCAGTAGTGTATTTTCCCTTACACAGACTTGCATGAGATAAAAATGAAATAGTTCCTTTATATCTACTGAATCTTTATTATGACATAAATTGTTGACGTTATAATAAAGCATTAGTAGCCTAGTTACTACGTCTACAGCCTTCCTCTGCAAATCAGCTTGCAGTGTGTGGTGGAGGATGCATCTGGTACCACTATCACGATTGTTAGCAAGCCCCACGTTTTCCCGGCATACTTATTACGCGAGAAGTTTCTTGCAGGAAGTAACATGCTGCCTGAGTCTTCTTGGAACGTATACTCGGAATGTTGCAGGTAACCCCTTCCATGCGCATAACACTCCTATTGTAGAGTCCGCCATTGAGGTTTGATCACCATCTCCGTAAGGGCCCTGCTGCACTCACGCCACGGCAGATTTGCTGGCAGTACTGCAGTCTGCCAGTACGTCTGCCAACAGAGCCGCCAGAAGAAATTCTTCAATCTATGCTCATTATTGAAGTGGTCATAGAAAAGCCAGTGGCTGTGCTTTGTTGTGCGACGTCGAATAAAAAGATAATGCCTAAAAAGGAGAATTTCTGGGTACATCCTTTCACGGCTGATCGTTCCGCAAATGCGTTCTTCCAGACAGTATACAATGGTCTGAGCAATTACAATGATAACTTTTTCATTTATGTGAGAATGTCACGACTTTCATTCGAAGAGTTATAGGAGATCTGCCTAGATGAACTGAATGAGAAGGACACCATTTTAAGAAAAGCTATCCTGCCGGAAGAAAAGATTTTGAATCACAGTTTGCCGAGAAACTGAAGTCACCAGAATAAAGAGTGATGTCTAACCTATTTGTATATGGTACTGTCTAATCAACAACCAATTATTTGTAGTTAACAGTGACATTTAAAGTTCCAGTTGCAACTGTAATATATACGTACACTCCTTCCACTCTGGCCCACACGATCGTGTGGGTTCCTCCTGCTTCACTCCGGGCTGCAACGATACTGTGAGTTTCCGGTTTACGTTTGGCAGCTGGTTTGTTACACATTGTGACCACCATAGCGCAACAGATCATTCCAAATTTCAACGAAAAAACAAAGCCATGCTTCACCGAGATAAATGTTTCCCCATATTTCGTTGACTGATGGCAGTTGCAGGATTTTGGACTGAGAATGTAAGTTGTCTAAACACACGCATTAAGTGTTAGGTGGATTTTATAGATGTCTGAAATTTGAGTAGCACAATAACACTAGTGACTTCTTTAACAAACTATCACCATGCGAATTTTTTAGGTATTTTTGCTTGATTCTGCAGTTCATAATGTATGGAAATTGGTACAGATTAGAAAGGGATGAGTTACTTTTCAGTTTTTATTTTGAAAAGTTCTTCCGTTACACAATCAAATTAAATATTACAAATAAATGTTCTGGACAAAAAGTAAGAAAAGACTCACATTTGTCTACGTCTCTTTTCTTAAAATAATTCAATCGCATCTGGCATCTCGGATCCATTAGCATCACTTGCTGCAGCAGGAGGTGCAGCTGTGCTATTTCGGTCTATAAATAGGTTTTGAGAAAAACTTGCATATCCCAGATAGTAATGAGCTTTATCTGAGCTGCCGCGTTCTTGTGACTGGGGTGGAGCATCAGCAACAGGCTGTGAGGAAACTGAGGATCGATAATTTCCATGGTCTCCAACCAGCCAGGCTCCAGAAAGTGCTTTATTATCCTAACTAGTTTGAATGTGTTTGCAACGTGAAGAGGCGTATTCTCCTAACTGGGTTTTAATCACGACTCTCTAGATTTCCAACACGGGTTCTCTTTTTCTGTTCGCGATTTCAATAGTCCTGAGATGAAGTGGTCTCATATGAATCTCGTATATATAAAGATTCAGTGTCAAAATTACTCATTGCGCAGATGTGGAACTGGAAAAAGTGGGTGGCGAATAGCGCCTTGCGGCTCTGTTGGCACAGTGGTGCCTTTCATTAGCCGCCCCGCGTTTCATAGGTAACACTGCCAGGCTGTCAGACCTGCCGGCAGAGCAGAGCTGCGTCGCTCAGGTAAGATGCCAGGTGCTGCGGGCTCCGTTGTGCACACGCTTTGTGTCCGGGGTCCCTGCCGGCAAAGCTGCTGTGGTATCCCAGTGCGGTAGGGCCCTAACGCCGTCGCACTACTGTTTCAACCCCTGACAATACACGCTGTATTCCTTTGAATACTCTGTATCCTCTACTAATATCACCTCTCCCACATTGGAGACTATGTTGTTGTTGTGGTCTTCAGTCCAGAGACTAGTTTGATGCAACTCTCCATGCTACTCTATCCTGTGCAAGCTGCTTAATCTCCCAGTATCTACTGCAACCTACATCCTTCTAAATCTGCTTAGCGTATTTATCTCTTGGTCTCCCTCTTCGATTTTTATCCTCCACGCTACCCTCCAATACTAAATTGGTGATCACTTGATGCCTCAGAACATGTCCTATCAACCGATCCCTTCTTCTAGTCAAGTTGTGCCACAAACTCTATTCAATACCTCCTCACTAGTTATGTGATCTACCCATCTAATCTTCTGTAGCACCACATTTCAAAAGCTTCTATTCTCTTCTCGTCCAAATTATTTATCGTCCATGTTTCACTTCCATACATGGCTACACTCCATACATATACTTTCAGAAACGACTTCCTCACACTTAAATCTATACTCCATGTTAACAAATTTCTCTTTTTCAGAAACGCTTTCCTTGCCATTGCCAGTCTACATTTTATATCCTCTCTACTTCGACCATCATTAGTGATTTTGCTCGCCAAATAGCAAAACTAATTTACTGCTTTGTGTCTCATTTCCTAATCTAACTCCCTCAGCATCACTCGATTTAATGCCACTACATTCCATTATCCTCGTTTTGCTTTTGTTGATGTTCATCTTATATCCTCCTTTCAAGACACTGACCATTCCGTTCAACTGCTCTTCCAGGTCCTTTGATGTCTCTGACAGAATTACAATGTCATCGGTGAACCTCAGTGTTTCTATTTCTTCTCCATGGATTTTAATTCCTACTCCGAACTTTTCTTTCGTTTCCTTTACTGCCTGGTCAATATACAGATTGAATAACATCGGGGAGAGGCTACAACGCTGTCTCACTCCCTTCCCAACCACTGCTTCCCTTTCATGTCCTTCGACTCTTATAACTGCCATCTGTTTTCTGTACAAATTGTAAATAGCCTTTCGCTCCCTGTATTTTACATCTGCCACGATCAGAATTTGAAAGAGAGCATTCCAGTCAACATTGTCAAAAGCTTTCTCTAAGTCTACAAATGCTAGAAACGTAGGTTTATCTTTCCTTAATGTATCTTCTAAGATAAGTCGTAGTATTGCCTCACGTGTTCCAATATTTCTACGGAATCCAAACTGATCTTCGCGAGGTCGGCTTCTACCGTTTCTTCCATTCGTCTGTAAAGATTTTGCGTTAGTATTTTGCAGCCGTGACTTATTAAACTGATAGTTCGGTAATTTTCACATCTGTCAACACCTGCTTTCTTTAGGATCGGAATTATTATATTCTTCTTGAATTCTGAGGACATTTCTCCTGTCTCATACGTCTTGCTCACCAGATGGTAGAGTTTCGTCAGGGCTGGCTCTCGCAAGGCTGTCAGTAGTTCTAGTGGAATGTTATCTACTCCCGGGGCCTTGTTTCGACGTAAGTCTTTCAGTGCTCTGTCAAACTCTTCACGCAGTATCATATCTCCCATTTCATCTTCATCCATGTCCTGTTCCATTTCCATAATATTGTCACCAAGTACATCGCCCTTGTATAGACTCTATTGGAGTGTAACGTACACAAATTTGTCGCAAGAGTATATTATAAAAGACTTAGTTGTGGATGAATTACTTTTCATTAAGATTCTTCCAATGAATCTCAGCGTGGTATTTGCTTTTCCTACTAGTTTTACGTGGCCGTACACATCAACCACACTACATTGGCCATACCACATCGGTTGGTTGGTCCCGAATATTTTATAGATGTAGCTGTTTTTTGGACGTTGGTGTAAGAGTATAGTCGAAACTGTAGTGGGTTTGGTACATCTTACACGCAGTCCACTGCATTTTATTACGCAGAAGGTTTAGTTGTCAGTTCCTGCACAAAGCGGCGATTCTCCGCAAGTCTTCCTGCCTTTCGTTACAGTTTCCTTTTTTGCAACTTCCCTGTGCCCAGCAGCAGTATCTGCGAACAGCCTCGAGGAGCTTTCGACATTATCCGAAAGAGCTGAAGAAGCATTAATCATATTTATCTCTGTCTTTTATCTTTTACACCGTTTTCTACGACTTTAGGAAGGCATTTGACACTGTCCCACGCTGCCCTTTACTGTAAAAAATACGAACTTATCGGATATTGCCACTGGATTCAAGACTGCCTTTCGGATAGAACTCAGCAATTCTCACTTAACGGAATAAAATCGACGGATGTAAATCTAATTTCTACAGTACCTCAAGGAGGACCATTAATGTCAATGTATATAACTGACCTACTAGAACCCGTCGGAAACTGTTTAAGACTGTTTGCAGATGATGTTGTCTATAAGAAAGTGTCAGTGCCAGATGAATTGCAGAATGACCTACAGACGATTGACGAATGTTGCAAAGTCAGGCACTTGAAGCTGGCCATAAATAAACGTAACATATTGTTCATACGTAGGAAAAGAAGTCCACTACTACACAACTACATTATTGATGACAAATTAGTGAAATCAGTATCTACCGTAAAGTATCCAGGAGTAACTGTCCAGAACGATCTTAAGTGGAATGACTACATAAAATAAATAGAAGGAAACGATGATACCAGACTGAGATTCGCAGGAAGGATCTTAAGGAAGTGTAACTCATCCACGATAGAAGTGGTTTGAAAGGAGCTTGTTCGACCGATTCTTAAGGAGTGTTCATCAGTCTGGAATCCTTACTAGGTATGACTGACAGAAGAGATAGAGAAGATCCAGATTTGGAGAGAGAACTTTCCAGATTTGGAGAGAGCACTTTCCAGAAAAAGTCAGGCACTGTATTACTATCGCCCGCATTCTTCTCTCGGAAAGACCACGACGAGAAAATTCCAGAAATTAGAGCTAATACAAAGGCTTACCGACAATCATTCTTCCCACGTGTCATTCGCTAGTGGAACGGGGAAGGGAGGTGATACCAGAAGTACCCTCCGCCATTCACCGTCAGGTGACGTGAGGAGTATGATGTAGATGTAGAAGTAGTAATCTACCCGGAAACCTCCTTTAAAATGGAGTCACAGGTATATGAAACCTTTGTGCACTTTTAGTGGGTCGTTGTTGACAGGGCCTTAACTGCGTCATTGTAGAACAAGTCTCATGGCCATTTTCGTGAGTGCAACAGAGGTGTGAAGACTGACAGTCGTAACTCTGCTGGGTTGCTGTGCGATATAAGTTACTGCTCTGCGACAAAAATTGTTCACATAGATTAAAAAATGCGAATATGCATTTCTCACAGCTCATTTTTGCATTCTCTGCCGTTATTTATAATTGAGGTTAGACTCTCTGGATGAATCTCAATGCTTAATCTTCTTCATAGAGACGTTCAGGACTCACAAAAATTTAGGATATTAGGCTTTAACGTATCGTCGACAATAAGGTCATTAGGAACGGAACGTAAGGTCGAATTAGAGGAAGAACTCAGTTGCGTATTTTGCGAAGGAACCATACGGTTTATGAAACCCCAGGAAAAATAAATCTGAATTGCCAATCGGGGATTTAAAGCCTCATCCTCCAAAATTTGAATCGAGTGCCTACCTACAGCTTTAGCTACCTTGCTCGATACAGTACTGGCAGTAACCACGATGAGCAACATACACTCCTGGAAATGGAAAAAAGAACACATTGACACCGGTGTGTCAGACCCACCATACTTGCTCCGGACACTGCGAGAGGGCTGTACAAGCAATGATCACACGCACGGCACAGCGGACACACCAGGAACCGCGGTGTTGGCCGTCGAATGGCGCTAGCTGCGCAGCATTTGTGCACCGCCGCCGTCAGTGTCAGCCAGTTTGCCGTGGCATACGGAGCTCCATCGCAGTCTTTAACACTGGTAGCATGCCGCGACAGCGTGGACGTGAACCGTATGTGCAGTTGACGGACTTTGAGCGAGGGCGTATAGTGGGCATGCGGGAGGCCGGGTGGACGTACCGCCGAATTGCTCAACACGTGGGGCGTGAGGTCTCCACAGTACATCGATGTTGTCGCCAGTGGTCGGCGGAAGGTGCACGTGCCCGTCGACCTGGGACCGGACCGCAGCGACGCACGGATGCACGCCAAGACCGTAGGATCCTACGCAATGCCGTAGGGGACCGCACCGCCACTTCCCAGCAAATTAGGGACACTGTTGCTCCTGGGGTATCGGCGAGGACCATTCGCAACCGTCTCCATGAAGCTGGGCTACGGTCCCGCACACCGTTAGGCCGTCTTCCGCTCACGCCCCAACATCGTGCAGCCCGCCTCCAGTGGTGTCGCGACAGGCGTGAATGGAGGGACGAATGGAGACGTGTCGTCTTCAGCGATGAGAGTCGCTTCTGCCTTGGTGCCAATGATGGTCGTATGCGTGTTTGGCGCCGTGCAGGTGAGCGCCACAATCAGGACTGCATACGACCGAGGCACACAGGGCCAACACCCGGCATCATGGTGTGGGGAGCAATCTCCTACACTGGCCGGACACCACTGGTGATCGTCGAGGGGACACTGAATAGTGCACGGTACATCCAAACCGTCATCGAACCCATCGTTCTACCATTCCTAGACCGGCAAGGGAACTTGCTGTTCCAACAGGACAATGCACGTCCGCATGTATCCCGTGCCACCCAACGTGCTCTAGAAGGTGTAAGTCAACTACCCTGGCCAGCAAGATCTCCGGATCTGTCCCCCATTGAGCATGTTAGGGACTGGATGAAGCGTCGTCTCACGCGGTATGCACGTCCAGCACGAACGCTGGTCCAACTGAGGCGCCAGTGGAAATGGCATGGCAAGCCGTTCCACAGGACTACATCCAGCATCTCTACGATCGTCTCCATGGGAGAATAGCAGCCTGCATTGCTGCGAAAGATGGATATACACTGTACTAGTGCCGACATTGTGCATGCTTTGTTGCCTGTGTCTATGTGCCTGTGGTTCTGTCAGTGTGATCATGTGATGTATCTGACCCCAAGAATGTGTCAATAAAGTTTCCCCTTCCTGGGACAATGAATTCACGGTGTTCTTATTTCAATTTCCAGGAGTGTATTAAGGAATCAGTTTTTCGAAACCCCGTAATTGTCTCGCATTGCGACCCATACTTTTAAATTTGGAAGGTACCTGCAACCATCATCTGTATTGGTGAAAAACCGTGGCACCCTACAACGTCATTCTTAGTCATAAAGCAAGGTGCTGACCAATGCAAGAGAAGTCCAGAGCTCAGAGGTTCATGTGACGTTTGGGACGGGTTAATGATGTTCCATAAGCACCAAATTTCACAACAATGTTACCCAATGCCACTGTGGACGTGTCACACGATGGAGAGGTCTTAGCACCCCGTCTTTTCCACATTTTACCTCTAATTTTTACAACTCTGTGCTGGATGTCAGAACCGCGACGTTGAAATCGCGCAGGTTCCTTACAAGTGGCAGAGCAAAATCGTTTCCGACACACAGCCGCTGAGCATCGGCACGGAAAGGCCTCAGGTGCTGGCATCAAGGGCGTCATTGAAACCGCCCCTTTCCTTGGGAGATTGATTTCCACACATTTCGCCGTCGAAAACGACAGTTTTCAGTGAGATGAGCAACAGGAGGACGTTCTAGACAATCTTCGATACTGCTAACATCTCCCTGACGCTTGAACCTTTCTGTAAAGATATCGTGAACTAGCAACGCCAATGAACGTAAACTCACCGCTTTGGAGTGCAATGCGACTAAAATGACTGCAATTTTTGCTCTGGTGTACAGGATGGAACCACTAGGGACCGTTCAAAATCATTCGACGAAATCTGAACGTAATCCGAAACAGCAAAGGTTCAAATGGTTCAAATGGCTCTGAGCACTATGGGACTTAACTTCTGAGGTCATTCGAACCTGCGACCGTAGCGGTCGCGCGGTTCCAGACTGAAGCGTCTGGGTTCACTCGGCCACGCCGGCCGTCTCAAATTAGGATTAGCCTTAAATTCTCTTGCTATTTAATGCTTTCTTACCAAATGACTGAAATCTTTCTAAATAAAATCCCAAGGGTCAAAGTAACACGGGAGCAACGCCCCAAAAATTAACGAAATAAGACAACTGGTTACCGATGCGTCGAGTTTTCTCTTGAACTGTTTCATTTCGTGGCGACAGCGTGTGTTCTAATACACTGTGCAACAGAATTAAAGGATCACTTTTGCGAAAGCCCGTAATTATCTCCCACTGCGGTGCAACAGTTTGAAATTTGGCTCAAAGGTGCCTACAACCTTCATCTGTAATGGTGCGAAACCGTGGCGCCCTCCGCTATTGGCCTCGGGCTCGACGACGTTTCTGACAACATGGTGTTGAGAAATGAGGAAAAAAAGTCCAGAGCTCAAAAGCAGCAAAGGGTTCTTACGCTGTTTCAGTGCACCTGTGTCACATGCTCCTGTAGCGTGTTGATACACGCATGAATAAAAGGGCAAAAGGCCTCTCTAAGCTCTTCAGTTCGGCGATAACCTCGGCGGACCCTCACCCCTCCCACATCTGTTCAAAATTTTAAAACTGTGCCTTTACAGAGAAATCATCCGAAGTAGTACTAGGTGCCTCCATGAAGGCAACTGACAACGGAAGCGTATCAAGTGGTTGCCTATGTGCAGGCGCCTAGCGCTACTTCGAAGGTTTTCTCTGTAAAAACACATTTTTAAAATTCTTAGTAAATGGTGGAGGTATGGTGGTGCCACTGAGTTTATTGTCGAACGGGGGGGGGGGGGGGTTAGAGAAATCCTTTGCCGCTTTATTCACGCATTTGACAATGTCGCACCCCTACGTGATCACACCATGTGAGGGCATGAAAATGGATCACTGGAAAACCGCAAAATCCCTTTGCTGCTTCCGATCGCAGGTTCTAATCCTGCCTCGGGCATGGATGAGTGTGATGTCCTTAGGTTAGTTAGGTCTAAGTAGTTCTAAGTTCTAGGGGACTGATGACCTCAGATGTTAAGTCCCATAGTACTCAGAGCCATTTGAACCATTTTCTTCATTTGAGGCACCACGTGTAATGCCCCATGTTTAGAGTCCACTAGAGCGACACGAACAATGTCTATCATTATTTTGTAGAGCAGTCTGCTGTCTTCCGCCAGTGTAACACGCCTAGATTTTCTCCTTTCCTAGCTTTTACCGAGTTCGGCAGAGAATCTGCAGCTGCTGAGCGGGCGATATCTTCACTGTTGTGTTGCGCCATGCCGCAGCGTTCCCTGTGGCCACGGTAGACGAACAACTCGAACTGATACGATTTTTGTGGTCAGAGCGTGTCACAGCAGCCGAGGCCCATCGACGGCTGTCATTCTAATATGGAGACAGCGCTTTACCACTAGCGCTTCGCTGCGAAGTAGTGTAAATGTACACAACTATATCGAGGAGTTCAAAAAACTGACGCAGAACTGTGAAGGCCGCAGCGAGGCTAGGATGCACAAGTACAGTAAATGCACCACTAACACCAGTGAGCAAACGCCAGCTTTAAAGAACGCTATTAACATTCTTTGTGAATTTTGTCGTAGCAGAAACAGACGTAATGGTAGGCACTGAAACAAGCCTTACACCACAGCATAGGGTCTATGTAATAAAAATCAGGAAGTCCCAATGAGACGGTGGCTGTCAATGAGGCGGCAACTTGCTTACACGTAATATTATCCGAAACAAACCTACTTTTCGCATTATATGTATACAGTATAAAGGGGGTGGACAAAATATGGAAACGCCAGAAGCACAAAATATTACCACCCTAACACTGTTGAAAAAATGTTGACATTCAAAACAACCCCCAGTCATCTCAGAATGGATAAATACAGGTCCTGTACGGCTTTCAATGGAATCCTATACCACCCTTCCAGTGAAATAATGGCAAGTTCAGGAAACCATGTCGGTCGGTAGCGATCACGCAACCATCTCTCCAAAAGCTGAATAATATTGAGATCTGGAGACTGTTGTGGCCAGCGGAAATGCGACAATTTATCCTTATGCTCACAAAACCAGTTTTGTGCAGTGTGAACAGGGGGTCCTGTCTTTTAGGAACACAACATCACCGTTGGAGAACAAACATTGTACTATGGGATGGACCTAATCAGCCAAAATGGTCACATAATCTTTGTCAGTAATGCGACTTCGGAGAGTAACCATAGGGTCCAGGAAATACCAAAATGTAGCTGCCCAAATCATGAGCGAATCCCGGCCGTGTTTCACCCATGGGACGTGCACTCGGCCAGAATTTGGAAACAATGTGAAATGAGACTCATTCGACCTGATTACTTTCTTCCATTGTTCCATAGCCCGTGTTTTATGGCTTCGGTACCACGTTCTCCTGTCGCGGTCATTTCCATCACTGATGTGTGTGTTTGGAATTGTAACCCCCTCTTGCAGTTCCCAGTTTATCGACCTCCCTTTATTGTTTTTGTGCTAACAGAGTATGCGATTGCGACATTCAGTTCGATAGTGACTTTTGAAGCTGTTATCCTCTCATTTTTCATCACAGTCCTCTTCAATGACCGTCCGTCATGATCGCTCAACGCACACTTTTGTGACTTGGCGGATGATGTTTTTCCGCTTTTCCTGTATGCGGTATTAATCTTCGATATCGTTCCTCTTGGACTATCTTAGTTACAGAAACACTATCTACCATAGGAGCACCAACAATCTGCTCACTTTCCATGTCACCTAGCTCCTTCATAATGCACTCACAACTACACAGAACACTATCATTATCTCGATCGACACTTGCAACACTTTGAGGGCATCTCATAGATGCCGTTCGCGGTCAAATACAACAGCGCAACCTGCAGGCTTGCCAAGTACCTGCACATATGTTCTAGCATGTATTTCTCGCTGTGTTTCTATATTTTTATTCAACCCCTGTACCTCGAAACAGCTTACAAGTGAGTTCGACGTAAAAGTGAACCATGTGGCATTAGATGCCTACGCACAGGCCATGTATTCGAGTAAATAAGGATCGATAATTTGAGAACGCAATGATGGCACCCGATAGCGACCAAGATGAGTTCCACAGAATATACATCAGGCTAATTTCGTCACCGATACATCAACGTGAGTTGCAGTACGATTCTGGCTCCGAGACACTGGGGGTTATACTGCTGAAAGATGACATCGCCATTGGGGAAGAGATCAGGCATAAAGGGATGTAGGTGATTTGCAGCTGTCAGCGTGTCTCCCATTACTACTAAAGGTCCCATACAAGCGCAGAAGATGTCTCCCACAGCATAGTACTGCTTCTACCAACGTATGTCCGTAGTGTGCAGCACGTTTCGAGCCGCTGTTCTCCTCGATGATGTGGAGACGACCATCGACCCAATGTAGCAAAAATGTGATTCACCGAAGGCCCGGCGCGGTTCCGTTGACTGACGGTCGAATACCGATGGTTCCGTGCCAACTGCAGTCTTAACTGACGATGTCCTTGGGTCAAAACGTGAACACGTAGGGGTGGTCTGCTGCGAAGCTCCATGTTCAACAATGTACGGTGAACAGTGTGCTCCGAAAAACTTGTGCGTGTACCTGCATTGTGCTCTTTCAGCAGAGATGCCACAGATCACCATCTACCCTACTTTACAGAGAAGACTTGCCTCCGAACCCCACATTGTGTGAAGAATGGTGGACGTCCAACCATTTAGCGCCTAGTGGTAACTTCATTATCCCTCTGGCTCTTTCCTTGGACGCTTACGACAGTAGCACGTGAACATTCGACCAGTTTCGCCGTTTTCGAGATACTCGTTCACATGCTCTGCGTAATAATAATCCGCCCTTTGTCAAAGTCGCTTAATGTATTTCCCCATTTGCAACCCATATCTTTGCTATGGCGATCCCCCGTGCCTGTCTGCTCCGCTTATATACTTCGTTATTACTTTACGAGCCCACAACGCCACCGGGTGGCAACAAACGTCGCTGTGAGCAGGGTCATAATGTTTTGGCTGATCAATGTATTTATAGTGATTTGGGATACGGAATGCAGTATACTTTTGGCAGCAATAAGGGCTTTAATCCGGCTAGGCTAGTCGAACTCAGCTTCGATGAGAGATGCGGGTACGTCATTTCAGACCGCTTCAACTCTACGTCAGTGTTCGTCATGGGTTGGAGAAGTGGCGGTATGCCAGCCTTTCGGTGACCAATGACTCAGTGTTTCCAGTGGGTGAGACATCTGGAGAAGCTCCTGTTCAGGACAACAGCCTAATACCATTGTATCAAGACAATTCTTGACAACACGAGCAACATACGGTGATGTTTTATCTTGTTTGTGGACTCCATAACAAGGACTCAGTCACTAACCTTAATATATCAGAAATGTAACGGCTGTTGTCCAAATTTCTGGCTGCGCAGATCAGTGGAGATCATGGTGCCTATCCAATGGCAGTCCAGTCGTTCACATCAGGTGTCTGAGCGCTTTCTGTGGGCCTCTCTCAGTTACCACATAGACAGAAGCAGTAACGATGGTTGCCATACTGACCGTCTGTGGCGCTGCAGACATCGCTCTGTCCGTGTGTATACTTCTCCTGCTGCAAACATACCCATTCCCTTAGTTAACGGACAGGACGTTGATGTACGATCCTGCACGACCTTGTGAATAATATTACTATCCTCTTGGACATTAGTCATCTCGGGCCGTTGAGATCATGTATGGTGTTGAGTATGGCTTTCCTGAACTTGTTGTTGTTGTTGTTGATGTAGTTGTTGTTGCGCTCTTCAGTCCAAAGACTGGTTCAAAGAAACTTTCCGTGACAGTTTGTTCTGTACAAGACTATTAAACTGCGAATAACTGTTGCAACCTGATTACTGTATTCATCCAGCTGTGTGCCTCTGAAGATTTTAGCCCCTTCTCATCATTACCAAACTGGCTACTTCTTGATGCCTTAAGGGGCTCCGGAAAGGCTCAAAATCATGAAAAGTTCAATTTTTACTTTTTTGCGTTTTCTGAATCTGCAGACTATTACCTTTTAATAGATATATAATTTATTCAATTCCGAAGACTACAACTATTTTTAAATTTTTTTTGAAATGTGCTCTACATGGGCGTGACCCACTGTGGCGCTGTTAAACTGCTGTCAAATGGTGTTATTATTAACGTCCGTGTTCATCAGGTACATTTTAGTGATGTGAGATAAAGTATGTGTTGTGGCTAACCTGTGATGGTTCAATATATATCGCTGGTGTGATTGTCGATTGTTTCATGTTTATTTACTCTGTCGTTATCTCGAAAATATTCGTAATTAATTCTGTTTCTTGAGTCTCTGTTTTGTTCAAGTATAATAATGAGTAAAAGTAAAGTTATTAGAAATCCTCTGAAGGCTTTTAAGAAAAGGAGAAATGTTGGAAAGCCAAAGGTATGTGTTATTACTGTAAACAATAAAGACGATAACCAAGTGAGTGAACCTAACCTCTCAAGCACACCTGCCCATAGCAGTCAAAGTGGGAAAGAAAATACTTCACAGAAGAAGCTTGGTTCAATGAGTGAAAACTATGAATGTTTTATGGGCGAATCGGATGTGAATGAAATATTTGATACGTCGGTTCTCAAAGGAATTTTTTCAAACTGTGTAAGATGTATTCATTGTAGTGAAGTTGGTCTGGAACTCTCCATAATAAAGCACGTAGGACTTGCTAGTGAAATACAACTGAAATGTGATAAGTGTTCATACATGACCACCTTTTGGAACAGTGTTGCAGTAACTGCAACTGAAGAAAATGGTAGCAAAATCTACGAACACAACAACGAGCGATGCTTGCTTTAGACAAGGAACGCCTTCGGGCTGCAGACAGGGCTGTAAAGAGTCTAGAAATACAAGCAAGAGTAAACAGGAGGAGGAACAAGAGGAAGCTGGAGGAGGAGTTTGCAGAGGATGAAGATAATCCATCCTATGGACCGAATGCACTAAAAAGTTAATCCAATCTTTGTCGCTCGATTCCCAAAACTTTTATTTTCTCATACTAATTACATGTTTTCTAAGGATCTTCCAAACATATTTGTTTCAAACTTTCAGTAAATGTTACACAGTACCTTCTGCATAATTTAACACAGCCTTTTTTCAAACAACTGTATATTTTTGAATATATAAATAAAAAATTGCAAAAAAATGTTGTGAATTTTCATTACAATTGAAAAAAATCATCTTTAATAACTGAACTAAAATTTTGTAAAATCACTGTGTTAAGTTGTAGCCCATATTCCAATAAATAATCTGTAAAAAGTTCAACTTCCTACCTCAAATACTTTGTGAGGAAAGATGTAATTTATAAGCGTTATTTTAACATTGCAAGTATAGGGCGTTCCGGAGCCCCTTAAGATACGTCCTATCAACAAATCCCTTCTTTTAGTTAGGTTGTGCTATAAATTTCTTTTTCTCGAATTCGATTCACTACCTCTTCATTAATTACTCGATCTACCATCTAATCTTCAGCATTCTTCTGTAGCATCACATTTCAAAAGTTTCTATTCTGTTCTTATCTGAAGTGTTTATCCTTCATGTTTCACTTCTGTAAAATGTTATATTCCAGACAAATAACTTCAGTAAAGACTGCCTAACACTTAAATTTAAATTAACAGTATTGTGAAAATGATAGGTTCCTGCTCGCCATATAGAGGAGATGCTGAGTCGCAGACAGGCACACTAAAAAGACTGCTGAATATATGAGCTTTCCGACAAAAGGCTTTCTCTAAAGTAGACAACACACACACATCAGCTCACACACACATGACCACTGTCCCTGGCCATAGAGTCCAGACTCACACGATTAGAAGTTCTTTTAGTGTGCCTATCTGCGACACAGCATCTCCTCTATGTGGTGAGTAGAAATCTATCCTTTCATGATACTGTCATTATTCCATCTTGTATTTCCCACTATCTAAATTTATATGACATGTTAATATATTCTTCATTTTCAGAAATGCTTTCCGTGCTATAGCCAGCTCGTATTTTGTATCCTCTCTACTTCGGCCATCATTGGTTCCTGTAAACCCTGTATACCAAAACTGATCTGTCATTTCTAGCGCCACATTTCTCGTCCATTTCCTTCAGCATCTCCTGATATAATTCAGCTTCCCTTATTTTCTTTGTTGATATTCATCTTACAAACTATTTTCAAAATACTATCCACTCCGTTACACTCAGCTGTTCCAAGTCCTTTTGCGTCTCTATCAGAATTACAATGTCATTCCAAAACTGCTCTTCCAAGTCGATTGCCGTCTCTGACTTCTGTAATTCTTTACAACGCATCGGTACTTCTCGAAGTTCTTATTTCTTCTCTCTGAGCTTCAATTCTTTTCCAAATTTCTCCTTTGTTTCCCTCACTGCTTGTTCAGTGTCCAGATTGCATTACATCGAGGATATGCTACAACCCTATCTCACTCTTGTCAACTAGTACTACCCTTTCTTGTCCTTCAGCTCTTATAGCTGCAGGCTGGTTCCTGTACAAGTTTCCTGTATTTTATCGCTGCTGCATCCCAAATTTAAAAGAGTGTAATCCAGTCAACATTGTCAAAAGTTTTCTCTACATCTACAAATGGTGTAAACGTAGATTTGACTTCTTTTAAAATATTACCTATGTCGTAGTATCAGTATTGTAATGTGTGTTCCTACATTTCTCCAGAACCAAAACTGATCTTCCCCGAGATGGTCTTCTACTAGTTTCATCATTCCTCTGTAAATAATTCAGCCAATAGTATGCAACCATGAATTCTTTAGCTGTTGGTTTGGTAATACACTCCTGGAAATGGAAAAAAGAACACATTGACACCGGTGTGTCAGACCCACCATACTTGCTCCGGACACTGCGAGAGGGCTGTACAAGCAATGATCACACACACGGCACAGCGGACACACCAGGAACCGCGGTGTTGGCCGTCGAATGGCGCTAGCTGCGCAGCATTTGTGCACCGCCGCCGTCAGTGTCAGCCAGTTTGCCGTGGCATACGGAGCTCCATCGCACTCTTTAACACTGGTAGCATGCCGCGACAGCGTGGACGTGAACCGTATGTGCAGTTGACGGACTTTGAGCGAGGGCGTATAGTGGGCATGCGGGAGGCCGGGTGGACGTACCGCCGAATTGCTCAACACGTGGGGCGTGAGGTCTCCACAGTACATCGATGTTGTCGCCAGTGGTCGGCGGAAGGTGCACGTGCCCGTCGACCTGGGACCGGACCGCAGCGACGCACGGATGCACGCCAAGACCTTAGGATCCTACGCAGTGCCGTAGGGGACCGCACCGCCACTTCCCAGCAAATTAGGGACACTGTTGCTCCTGGGGTATCGGCGAGGACCATTCGCAACCGTCTCCATGAAGCTGGGCTACGATCCCGCACACCGTTAGGCCGTCTTCCGCTCACGCCCCAACATCGTGCAGCCCGCCTCCAGTGGTGTCGCGACAGGCGTGAATGGAGGGACGAATGGAGACGTGTCGTCTTCAGCGATGAGAGTCGCTTCTGCCTTGGTGCCAATGATGGTCGTATGCGTGTTTGGCGCCGTGCAGGTGAGCGACAAAATCAGGACTGCATACGACCGAGGCACACAGGGCCAACACCTGGCATCATGGTGTGGGGAGCCATCTCCTACACTGGCCGTACACCACTGGTGATCGTCGAGGGGACACTGAATAGTGCACGGTACATCCAAACCGTCATCGAACCCATCGTTCTACCATTCCTAGACCGGCAAGGGAACTTGCTGTTCCAACAGGACAATGCACGTCCGCATGTATCCCGTGCCACCCAACGTGCTCTAGAAGGTGTAAGTCAACTACCCTGGCCAGCAAGATCTCCGGATCTGTCCCCCATTGAGCATGTTAGGGACTGGATGAAGCGTCGTCTCACGCGGTATGCACGTCCAGCACGAACGCTGGTCCAACTGAGGCGCCAGGTGGAAATGGCATGGCAAGCCGTTCCACAGGACTACATCCAGCATCTCTACGATCGTCTCCATGGGAGAATAGCAGCCTGCATTGCTGCGAAAGGTGGATATACACTGTACTAGTGCCGACATTGTGCATGCTCTGTTGCCTGTGTCTATGTGCCTGTGGTTCTGTCAGTGTGATCATATGATGTATCTGACCCCAGGAATGTGTCAATAAAGTTTCCCCTTCCTGGGACAATGAATTCACGGTGTTCTTATTTCAATTTCCAGGATTGTATTTACACCTGTAAGCACGTACCTGCCTTCTCTGAAGTAAAAATTATGACATTTAAGTCTAAGGGTGCCTGCCAGTTTCATTTATCTTGCACTCCAAGCGATTAGTTCTACCACGGCGGCCGGCCACTGTGGCCGAGCGGTACTAGGCGCTTCAGTCCGGAACCTCGCTGGTTTCTGTACAAGTTCCCTGTATTTTATCCCTGCTACTTTCCAAGGCTCTTTCTATTGCATTCCTTTCCCCCAGTCCGTGTTCTCCTAGTGTTTCTCCTTCCCTTCCTGTTCCTACTAGCGAAATCCACTCCCGTGTCATAATTAAATTTTCGTCTCCCTTAAATATTTGAATATTTCCTTTTTACCTCGTCATGAATCTCTTAATCTTTTCATCATCTGCTGAGCTAGTTGGCATTTACAGGGTGATTCAGTTGCCACTACCGCTGTCGTTTCACACAGTCCGCAGATTTATAGCTGGCTTTCATAAACTACGCGCGAGATTTCCATATTTTCTCGCTCCCTACCCGTAAACCACAGTATAAGACCTACGGAAAAAATTAACATGATCTTTTTGCATGGAATTTTATGTAGTTAAATTTTGTTCCGGATACAGGGATAGAGGCCGTAGTCCTCGAGTTATTCAGAAAAAACTTACAGAAGTGACCTTCAAACGCACTTCCGCTCAGCCCTCAACGGTCGGATTTCTGATATGTTCTTCACGACACTCCCTCCTATATATGTACAAATATTTGTGACTCCACGAATTACTGCCCATATTCGTCTATATTTGGGATTCATTGATTGACCTTATTACGCCACCGCTTGGTCAAGCACTTAACAATTGTAAAATTGACGTTTGTATAAATTTTATCGAACAGTTATGTGAATTTTAACAGCATAAAATAAACGTTACACCATCGTATTTGTCAGGCCTTCTGCCTACGAAACTACTGTGCTTGTAAGCGTTGAGTTTGGACCGAATTAACGACTTAATTAATTTTGACCTAACGTATACAAAAGTCGTTTTTCGTTCATGAACCTCCCGGGCGCGTAATGTTAACAAAGTAGCCGACCACACTGGTAACATATTAGGCTTATCAATAGAGACCAAAAAAAGGTCGAATATCGAAAGTACTTCGTGTCATCAGAAATTTTTGTTCGGTGGTAGGAGGAGGCGCCACGAACAACATACTAGAAATCGTGATTGGTGAGGAGCATGTGGGTAGAAGTGCGTTTGAATGTCATTTTTCTACGTTTTCCTAGTCATTCCAGACCTGGAATCAGTCCTTCTGGATGCCATGAAAAGCACAGGTTTCAGCCAACTGCAGGTGGTGGCTCACGTCGGTGCCCACGATGTGCATCGCTTTGGTTCAGTAGTGATTCTCTCTGGTTTCCAGAAGTGGTAAAGGCTGCCAGTCTTGCTTCCGCAATGAAAGCAGCGCTCATTATTTGCAGCTTAAACGACAGGACCGATTGCGGACCTCTGATACAGAGGCTCAGGCGGTTCTGCGATCGCGTAGGCTGCCGATTGCTCGACTTTCGCCATAGGGTGGTGGGGTATCGGGTTCCGCTAAATAGGTCAGGAGTCCATTACACGCAGGAAACGGCTACAGTGGTAGCGGGGATTGCGTGGCGTGTTTTTTTTATGTTACAGGGTCTGGGGAAACACGAAAGGCGCTTCAGTCTCAAATGGTGCACGTCGAACACAGGAAGAACGTAGATCTAGGAACCATCGGTATAACAGTTGTAAATTGTCGTGGCTGTGTTGGGAAAGCACCAGTGCTCAAATCTTTATAGGCACTGAAAACTGACTAAACCCGGAGATAAGTTCAGCTAAAATTTTTGCGAAGGACCTAACGGTGTTCAAAAAGGATAAGCTAAATACAACTAGCGGTGGTATGTTTGTTGCTGTTGGAAGTAGTCTGTATTGTAGCGAAATTGAAGTACCGTAGATAGTTCCTGTAAGTTAGCATGGGTAGAAGTCACTCTTGACAAACGGAATAAAATAATAATTGGGTTATTTTACCGACCTCCCTACCTCCCAACTCAGATGATGAAATGGCTGGAAGGTTCAAAGAAAACTTGAGTCTCGTTTCAATCAGATACCCGACTCAAACAATTATAACTAGTGGTGATTCCAATTTATCCTAGATATGTTGGCTAACATACACGTTTAAATCCGAACGTATCCATAAACTATCATCCGAAACTGTGCTAAACGCATTCTCTGAAAATTATTTCGAGTAATTAGTTGATGAGCCCACTCGAATAGTAATCGGTTGTAAAAACACACTTGACCTATTAGCAACAAATAATGCTAAACTAATAACGAGCATCAAAACGGGTACAGGGATTAGTGAACACAGGGTTGTCGTAGCGAGACTGAATACCGGAACTCCCAAATCTTCCAAAAGTCAACGAAAAATATATCTATTCAAAAAAGCGATAAAGATTCTCTTGACGCCTTCCTGAGAGACGATCTCCACTCCTTCCAAAGTAACAACATAAGCGTAGACCACATGTGGCTTAAATTCGAAGAAATAGTATCGACAACAATTGAGATATATATATACGAAATAAACTGACGAACGACGGAGTTGATCTTCCGTGGTACATAAAACACTGTTGCAGAGACAACGAAAAAAGCATGCCAAATTCAAACGAACGCAATGTCCCCAAGATTGGCGATCTTTTACAGAAGCTCTCAATTTAGCGCGGACTTCAATATGAGATGCATACAATAGTTCCCACATCGAGACTTTGTCCCGAAGCCTGGCAGAAAATCCAAAGAGATTCTGGTCCTATGTAAAGTATGCCAGCGACAAGACACAATCAATATCTTCTATGAGGGATAGCAATGGAAGTACTATAGATGACAGTGCTGCTAAAGCAGAGTTACTAAACACAGCCTTCCGAAATTCCTTTCCGGTGCAGACTGTATGCCAATTAGGTTCCTTTCGGAATATGCCAAGCCAAAAGTTCCATACTTAACAATCATATACGACCGCTCGCTCGACAAAAGATGAGTACGCAAATACTGGAAAGTTGTTAGGTCACACCAATATTCGAGAAAGGTTGTAGGAACAATCCACTAAATTACAAGCCCCATATCATTAACGTCGATATGCAACAGGATTTTGGAACATATATAATGTTCCAGCATTATGAATTATCTAGAAGAGAACGGTCTATTGGTACACAGTCAATACGGATTTAAAAAACATCGTTCTTGTGAAACACAAATAGTTCTTTACTCACACGAAGTGCCTCTGCTGTTCTTTATCTATATAAACGATTTATAAGCCAGTTTAAGCAGCCGTATTACGTTGTTTGCAGATGATACTGTTTTTTATCGTCTAGTAAAGTCATCAGAAGATCAAAACAAATTACAAAACTATTTAGAAATGATATCTGTCGGTTGCGAAAATTAGCAATTGACTCTAAATAATGAAAACTCTGAGACCATCCACACTAGTGCTAAAAGAAATCCGTTAAACTTCGGTTTCACGATACATCAGTCAAATTTAAAGGCCGTAAATTCAACTAAATATCTTGGAATTACTATTACGAACAACTTAAACTGGAAAGAATACATAGAAAATTTTGTGCGGATGGCGAACCGAAGACTGCGTTTTAATGGCAGAACACTTCGGAGATGCAACACAGCGGCTGAAGAGGCTTCCTACACTATCTTTGTCCGCTCTCTTTTGGAGTACGGTGTGGGATCCTTTTCAGGCAGCATCAACAGAGTAGATCCAGAAAGTTCAAAGAAGGGCAGCACGTTTTGTATTATCGGCAGATAGTGTCATGGACATTATACAGAATTTGGGATGGTCATCGCTATAACAAGGGCTTTTCTCGTTACAGCGGGATCCTCTCACGAAATTTCAATCACCAACTTTCTCCTCAAAATACGAAAGTAATTTGTTGACGCCGACCTACATAGGGAGAAACTATCGTCATAATAAAATAAGGTAAATTCAGAGCTCGCACGGAAAGATATAGGAGTTCGTTTTCTCCTCGCTCTGTTCGAGGATGGAATAATAGAGAATTAGTGTTGAGGTGATTCGATGAACCATCTGCCAGGCACTTGAGTCTGGTTTGCAGAGTATCTACATATCTGTATATGTAGGTGTAGAACATTAGACCTATTCCAGCATCACCCTTATTTGTGTTTATAACCTGGGGAGACGTCCTGTTGTTCGTATCGCCACACTTCATTAATGCGCACTATTTCTAAGCTCAACTCACCCATTTCCTTTTACAAATTCTCTAACCTACCTACCTGATTAACGAATCTCGCATAAACCTGTAGCATAACACTTTTGTTTCTTCTGATGACGACATACTCCTGAGTAGAGAATGGTCGGATCATTCTAGCATCGAAATACTTTGCCGAATAAGATGTCATACATGTACTCGGAAAAGGTAGCAGCCGTAATTTCGCTTTCAGTTGTTTCCAGTACCATCACAGCAAGGCCATGTTAGGTGACGTTGCCCTTGCAACAACTGAAAAGGTTGTTGCTCCTCTTCAGGAGCTATAGGTTAGCCTGGCGTCGAAGTATGCATCCATCCATTGTGGTTGTGGATGCATCTACGGTACAGCTATCCGGGTCTCTGAGACATGCAAGCGACCGCACTTCGTATTGGTCCATGGTTCATGGGGCATCCTGAATCCGTCAATTCCATTCGTACCAGAGATTCTGACTAACGCTGGCAGCAATATAGCTATACACGATAAAGTGTAGTTCGGTGGAATCGATACTGCAACAGTCGTAATTCGAACAAACAACCAGCATTTAAATGCGATTACTGAATGAGAAACCTGCTGCTTGATCTCCCCTTGTGTACGGAACGTATGGTGTTAACTCCAGTCGGCCTCGTAAACAGGCACATGGCTGGGAGAGCAGCGTACTGACCACATGCCCATCCATATCCGTATCCAGTGACGCCTGTGGGCTGAGGATGACACGGCGGCCGGTCGGTACAGTTGGGCCTTTTGGCCTATTCAGGCGGAGTTTAGTTTTTTGATGTTACTCCATCCACGTCATACAGTTACGCTGAAATGCTAATCAGTTTCATATCCAAGCATGTTGTCCACTTCATGCAATTTTACGTTTGTTACAGACCCTCTCTACAGAGCCTTTGAAAACAGGAGTATCCTAAGATGACTCTTCTAAATGCTCCCAGTGAGATTTGAGACCTTAAATCATCCTCTGTTTGACAAATAAATAATATATTCATTTATGACTTGACACCCAGCCTGCGGAACTTGAAGTAACGATCTAGGGACCGATCGCAATCGCAGATTTCATAAAATTTATTTGCAGAGCTTGTTAACTGTTGCATAAAATGCATTTAAGTACGTGAAGTCAATGTGACTGATTAACTAGTCGACACTGATGTTAATATTTCAAATCGAAATATTTATTTTAAAAAAATACAACTCCTTTTGCGGCTAATAACTGATGAGTTAACAATACATGCTGGCCGAAAGTGCGCGTAATGTTGCACTAACATCTCACTAAATGTAGGAAGACGTCCATTTCTTACCCCTGTTACTCCTTTTGTCACAACACCCGACGAAATTTTTAGAGCTCTCAACATAAAATGCTTCACGAAAACATCTAACAATGAGACCACATGGCAACAGAATTTTTGTTATACGTTCTTCCGTATTGATATAAATGCGAAAGTAGCTCTGTCTGTTACGCTTGTACGACTAAACCACTGAACCGATTTTGATAAAATTTGGTTCGAAGATAGTTTGAACGTTGAGATAGAAGATGGGCTACTTTATAAAGTATGTAGTACAACACATTTACTGATTTGAACGATATAAAGTGAAATATGGAACAATAATTACAAAATTATTCTGTTGTGTGATATGTTCTACATAACACTATGAAACGTAAACGAATAGAATGCTTATGCAATCCTCTACGTGTACTTCCATAGTAATATCAGTGGCAAACCCGTAACATTTTAGCAGCTGAGCGTCATGCGTCTTTTGTAACTTCCTTGTTGCGTTTACCAATAAGCGAACGGCTCGTGTCACGTGGTTAACACTGCTGTTTCACGATTGCGGGTTCCCGGTTTCAGTTTCCGGTTGGGATGGGCCTTTTTTTCTCCTTGCGTCTGGACGTGTGCCTTGTTCTCATCATCACTTTATCATCATCGACGTAAGACTTTCACCAATGCCCGGTCATCCCAACAGTGGTCTCCCGGCCAATAAAGTCATAGACACATTTCATTTACTTTTACTGGTACGGTAGCTCAGCTGTGGGCAACGGCTGAATACAATTCTTTTACATTTCTCAAGTCTTTAATCCATGCCACGCCACTCTTCCATAGTAGTATTATAAATGCGAAAGTGACTCTGTCTGTCACGTCTCCACCACTAAAACGTTGAAGCGATATCCACGAAATTTAGCGTGAGATGGCTTGAGCCCTGATGAAGAAATTAGGCTGCTTAACAAAGTGTTTGGCACAAGACAGTTAACGATTTGAAGAGTATTACGCAAATTATTGAAAAATATTGACTCTTTGAAAAGGTTATTCATTCTTTCACTTTTGAACTTTGTTGTGAAAATGATTTTGTTCGTTGATACGTTGAACGTAATCAAGACAATGCCTATTCAGTTTTCAACGTGTTTAATCCATACTTCCATACTGATACCAGTATTATCAACTGCGAAAGTAGCTTACTCTGTTACGTCCTTCACGACTCTATCGCTGAACCGATTCCTGTGCTGTTTGCTATGGAAACAGCCTGAACCATGAGGAAGACCATAGACTAATTTAGAAAGTTGTATCTTTTTGAGTATTATTAATATTTTTAAAAACAGTACATGTAGCGGCATGCAGACGACGATGGTCTACGACTCTTAGTGTCTATAGATTATTCTGTAACTGTGCAAATCCACTGTTATTATGTACGTGATTTATGATATTAAGTTCCCACGCCACCTGGCATAGCTGGAGAGTTTTGGTGTAGATACAACAATAAAATCGTTCGGATGTTTAAAAATTTTGCTATAAGTCTACGAAACGTAAGTCCGGTTAAGCGCAAATTTCTAAGAGAGCTCAATCTGCGAAAGTTACTCGAATCCACGAAAGCTCAGAGCAATCTTATGTCAGCCGAAAGTGGATGCAGAACATAAGGCGGCCTTGGGAGCTACAGAAGCGTTAGAACAGTCACAAACGAGTCGCATTTTAGACGTTGGGAGTCAGAAGTCTCTTACAACTTCCAAGACGCTTGAAGAACCTCAACGACGTCGAAATTTAACAGTCTGTCGTGCCTCTATATGTGGAATGTGGGAGGCTTTCGGTGAGGCTGCAGTTGATTATCATCTATTAACTGTCTTTGTTAATCATAAATTAGACATCATAGGGGGATGTATCAAAAATGTAGCACCATGATGCATTAAAATGGAGGGTAGAGACGGCAGGCATACGTCGTTCTGGTGGCAAAATCTCACACCCAGTTCTAGGGGCTCAGAGAAACACCGAACGACTCCCCCTTTGCACGAATATAATGAATCAAAGCATTTTTTAAACATAATGCATCCTTTCAGATTCGACATGCAGCAAAATAACAGAAACACATTCATTATGTACCTACATACCGGCACTGCATACATCTCTTCATAGATACGTCTTTACCCCACTGTATACACAGACATCTCGTAAAATTACTAGCTTACTTACTCACTACTACTCATCATTACAAAACTATTGAAAAGCGAGCGAAGCAGCCGGTAACAGCCAGCTTTTTTTTAAATTATTATTAATGGTAGATGTAGTTGAGAACTCAAATATCAATATCCCAAAGTAGTTCCATGAACTCTAAAAAATTCTCGAGAAAATCGACTTTGAATTTTTCCAGGGGTTTTTAAGACCCTAAGCTAAGTTCCGCTTTTCGACAGACATTATGGCTCAGTGGTAGATTGCCGGCCTGACACCTGGGCGACCTGGCTTCGATCCTGGTCAATACAAATTTTTAAACATTAGTGAACGTCTTCCGAGCTTTTCAGTGAATCGTTAGTTGCATATAGATGGAAAAATATCGGTAGCACCCAAGTCTGGTAATTGCTCGATTGCTGGTTCTAGTTTCGTTTCGGTTAATACATTTACTTTTGTTTCGTTTAGTTCGAGTACCTACGTCATTTAAAAATAAAATTCAAAAAAATCATGTTGACTAATAACTACATAATTGTTATTTTTACAATAAGTGCACTTTTTTATTTCTAGTAACGTATCTCCCTCTAAAGTCTAGCATTATTGCAAACAGAAATTCTTAGAGACTTTTTTTATAGAATATTGTTACTACGGATAGTTTAAATTTAAAAAATTTAAATTATTTTTCGTCTTCTTTATGTACTTTACGCTTCACTGAAATACCAGAGAAAAGGGATCTTTGTTTCAAAATTTGCACTGGGCCAGAACCGAAACCCGACCGCGCACAGAGCATGTAACAATTCCACCACAGAACCGCACTATCCGTTCGATAAAACGGTTTTATATTAGACTATTAAAAACATGCGACAAACTTCAAAGTCGATTTTCTCCAGAGTTCTTGAGAGTTTGAAACGTCCCCTTTCAACAATTATACATGACTGTGCTTAAACTGACACACAATATTTTGTTAGCGCAACGCAATCTGACTTTCAAAATTCCCTACAAAAGAATGGCCCTGACTAACATTAAACTATACCTTTCACAAATCACTTACCTCACAACAATCTTCGCTGCTCAAGCTACTGCAATACAGCGAGCGCCACTACTGCCAGCTAAATAAAAGATTCAAACTATGGAAGGCACTAACTACTGATAGGGATAGTTAGCAAATGAAAGATATTAATAGACAACAAACAATGTATTTACCTTGATATCATCATATATAAATATAGCAGTTCATGACAAATTACAAAACTCCGCCATCTCTCTCCCCACATCCACCACTGCTGGCGGCTCACCTCCGACTGCGCAACGCTACGCGCTGTTCACAGCCAGCTGCCTAACACTACAATGGCGAGTATTACAACAATGCAAAGCAGCCACAGACTGCACACAGCACAGCCAGTGATTTTCATACAGAGGTGGCGTTACCAATAAAAAAACCTAAACAGCCTACTTACATAGCCCCCATGCTCCCCACAAAAAAATTTTTACAAATTGTATTGGGCAGTGGCCAATACAGATTTGAAAAAAAATTTTCATAATTACAATAACAAAGAAATCAAATGCACACACTTATTGATACAATGATGGTCAAAAGCTAAAATTTTCTCACAGTCCATAAAGACAGTCCTCATCATTCGTCACAGTAAAATTGCAGTGTTTTTCTCAAAGTCTGAGCAGTAAAGGAAAATGCACACAGAAGTAGTGGATTTCCATGCAATCTTGAAGAAGTAGTGTTGTCCTTCCAACGGAACGACAGTGCTGACTCTTGACATGCATACAGGTAATGGGCCACAACAGAGCAAACCCACAGCAGAGTCAGTCGAAATTTTGAAGAGTATTGGTAGGTAGGTCATCACAGAGCAGACCCACTGCAGTCCTTGTAGAAATAATGGTATTGATGGATCATCAAAGATGTAGACCCACTGTAGTCCTTGTAGAGATAATGGTACTGGTGGGTCATCAAAGATGCAGACCCACTGTAGTCCTTGTAGAGATAGCCAGCAGCCATCTGTTGTGACTGTGCAGGTGCACAATCACCATTGAAGAGTCTTGCGGATAATATAGCAAGTCCATAAACCACCACTTGTGCACTCACAAAGTTTTTGAAATTGTCCTTAGAACCAGAAATGCTGTTATCCAGTCCCTTGCTGAGTTATTAACACACGTGCAAACACTAACAGTCCCTACTTCTCACATATTGTCCATATACTATGACCAACAGAAACGTGTGCAGTGAAATGTAACTAACAAGTTAATAATATCATGAACTGGTGACAATTACAATTTAATAACATAAGAATACAATTACAAAGGTACAAATACATCATTAAAGAACATAATAGTACAGATAACATTTGTAGTAATATGGGCCTTACAAAAGAATCGAAATAACATATACATCAGTGTTACAGGAATTATGACATGAGTACATACATAAAAGATCAGAGTAACTTTCGAAACATCAACTTCACACATGAGCATTAAACAGAACAGAATTAATAATATCTAACATCTTTACAAAGTAAATAACATATTATTAATGCCAATTATATTCGAGGATAACAGTATTCCTCATCATAGTGAATGTAGCTTAATATTAAAAGAAGAAAAAAATTCTATGAAACAGTACACAGAGACAGGAAGAAAACAAATACACAAGGGTACACAAACATACAGTGGGATAACACAAAAGGGAAAGGACAGGGTTTGTTTTACTGCAGTATTTTGCATGGAGATCTCCCTTTGTTCATCATTATTCCCAAAAAGCCCTATCTAAGCCTGCTTTCTGTATTCTGTTCATATTTCTTTCAAAATAATTATTTCTGATTGTACAATACTCATTTGGGCCCAAATCTTTTTCATATAACTTCGCAATGCATTCTTTACCTATTCTCCATAGTCAGTTTCTTATATAGTCTACCCCCTCTTAAGCTAACTTAAATCTACTGAGCTCAGATGCTAAACTAAGGGACGAGGCAATGCAGCAGCACATAAAACAATTAATATAAACAGCAACGAAAAAAATGGAAAATCGCAGAGCAAGCTACAGTAAATCTAAATTACCAAGCAATTCAACATTACAACTAATATGAGGCAATGCGCAGCAAACAAAAAAATAAATCTGGCTTAGCAGAGTAACACAAATTAAAGTTCAGTAGCACTATACCTGGCAAACAGCAGTAACTTATACCTAAACATGACATAGCTCAAGCAGAAAAAATATTACAGTAAAAACAACAATGCAGATAAGGGAAATGTATATTCACATCTTAATATCTATGTAATTAAAGTGGTGCACCACAACAACTGATTGTAAAAAGAAATATTACCATGTACTTGAAAAGAAAATTATGTGTTACTGTTACTAGTTCCTTCTTATTGTTCTTTCCTTTCCAAGTGCTCCTTTTTTAAAGAATGTGGATCATAAAATAATTATTTAATAGATCTGTTGACAGAAAGTGTTCACATTAGCAAATGCATTTCATTTTATAAAAGCAATGCTGCAACACAGCTGGAAACCAGATATCAAATGAAATAAGCAACTATGAAAAGCAAAGCATAAAAATATCATTCAGTAGTCATGTGACATTTCATAAGTTAGTAGAAATTCTCTCAACTCTCATAGAAAGACGCTTGTCATAATCAGGTGTGCAGATGTAAAAATATTTCTTGTCATTTTATTAGCCATTTCAGTAAATATCATATATTACGAGCTCCACAGTATGCTTTCAACAAGGAAATGTCAGTAGCACGGACCCTCCCCTTTTTTTTTTCTACCTGTGCCGCTGAAAGGCTAATGGCTTTTTTTTTTTTTCGGGCGGCTGTCGCCCAGGTGGGTGCCCGCGACGCATTACGTGCAGGTGGTCACTTAACTTTCTTACGGAAATATTTACGACAGCAGTTTCCGCTACAGTGACAGTCTCACATAAAAATATTTCACAGGTCAAGAATTAGCGTTGCAAATATGTAGAAACAAAACCCTATAAATATAAGTGTCCAAAAAAAATTTCGCCGGCATTGTGATACATTCACGCATTTACACACATTTCATAACTCTTAAAGTACGATTCTTGGTTTCCAACATCCTGTTTCACAAGTCAAGAGTCCCTACCCACTATTCATTACTCCTTACCTTATTACACATATACGTATCCATCGACACTCGTCAATATTTCGTCATTATAAATATGAAGCATAATCAAATAACTCATATAGCCTCAGCCTATTAATCATAAACATACCTCAGCAGCATAATACACATCGTCGTCGTAAAAATAACATCATAACACCTCAGTCAAATCTCAAAATCGTCGTAGCTTCCTCCAATAATTAAAAAAATTCTCTGCTCATGTCAAAAGTGTCATCTGCCTCAAACGTACTTCAAAAATCATGAATCCATACCAAATACATCATTCAAAGCTCTCATAGTATCACAATGGTTCCGAAAAAATATGAAGAGTTCACACAGTACAGACAAAATACAATTTCGTAAGTGTGAAGTTATCCAACGGTGTAATTACGTAAACATTGTCACTGACGTAGTAAAAAACATGTTTATCTCTCAGTTAAATGATCAGATAGCTGTGTAATTTGTGTGTTAGAGAAATATGGTACCGATGTGTAAAGTTGTATAAGCAAATACCATATTAGCTAGGGTTCCTTGTGGTTGCCACACACATGGTACACAAAGTAAGCATGTACCCCCCTGAGGATAAATGTAATTATACTCCCAGGTGTTACAAATTACAGCAATGGAATGAAATGTATCACGGAAAACTTTCTTTGTAATTAAAAAAATCTTTAAAAATAAGTGTTTTAAGTATAAGATTAATCACTCAAATGCGTGTACTGTAGCGCTAAACTGTGCATCTTGTCGCAACATAATCTCTGTGGAAGTGTCGTAGTTATCGTCCTCCGAAAGCTAAGTTCTGCAGAAGTCAATGTACTTACCTCATCATAAACGAAAGTGAAATGCTTTGCGAATAGATATCGTAGTTATTATGTTTATTGGCGTGATGAAGAAAGTACTGTACAGTAACGTATTGTTATGCCACGAAAAAGGCTGTCTCATTGTTGCTATACCACAAAAGTTACTACTAAAACATGTTTTTCTTCCTAGAAGAATTCAGAAAACTGTGCAGATATAAAACAGATACATTGCAAAAGCAACATTGTAAATTGTCACTCATTAGTAGCGTCGTGATAACATCGTGTAGCTGTCACATAAACTAACCACTGTGTCCTCTGGTATCTCACAGAAAGTACTTTAAACCCAGAATGTATTTTCAAGTAAACCAAAATGTTGCATTAAAATCTCATTAGCAGTACCAGTATGTGTCCTAAGTATGTAAGCCTGATAGTCGTTACGTAATCGTGCAACTAACAAGCAAGAATGTACAACTAACAACACTGTGTCGTCTGTTCATTATAACAATGCATTCGTAATTTCTGTTTAAATAAGTTCTCTTGGTTATTGACTGGATATTTCACTTCAAACATTGTTACATGTTAACAGATTCTAAGTCTGGCAAAGCATACTAGAAATGTGAAGTGAAAAATTTTGTGGGAAAGACAAAGTTAAAAGGCAGATTATCTTTCAATAAACGGTTTTACATGTGAAATGTGGTACAATCTTTTACTCTTCAAAGTACTCAGAATTTCAGCTTGAATGCAATTATCATGCAGTATACGTCAGTAAAGAATACTGGAATTTTTCACAAGGTTAGCGTCTATGTTATTTTTCTCTGAGCCAGCCGGCGCACGTGGGTGCCTGCGGCGCGAGTCATTGTCTGTCTCTTTGTTGGCGCGCGTTGTTATTGGGATTTGGAGACCTAACTTCTACAAATTCACCGTGACGAGAGGGCCCTGCCCTGTTTAAATCCCGCCAGTTCTGATTCAATTCAGGTCTGTCGTTACGATCACATCGTCTGTCGTCATGTTGGTAGTTCCTGTAGTTTCTGTCTTGTCGGTTAAGTGGTGGAGAATTTCTCCCTGAATCGTAACTGCGCGCTGGACCGTTGCGTCTAAAGTTATTCTGTCTCCCGTAATAATAATTATTTTGGTTCCCATATTGTCTGTTTCTCTGATTGTCTCTGTAATAGTCATTACCATGGAGAGGTGATCTTTCCCTGTAATTATTACTACTCTGCCAACGGTTGTCATACGGGTGGTGTCTGTTTTGGTCACGATTTACGTTATAAGAATAGCCTTGTCGTGTATTATTTCTGTCATCGCGGAATTGTGACAGATGTGACCTGTAATTTTTGTGCTCCTGTTCCCGCGTTCCCCGATTGTCAGTGTCAATTTCCAGTTCTTGTAACAGTCCCTGAAAAGCCTCAATGTCTTCTTTGCAACGTCCTGCTAAAATAATATGTCGTAAATGTTCAGGTAATTTGATTAAGCAAATGCGGATGAGTTCTGAGGGGCTGTATGGGTTTGACAGGTACTGATTCTTGTGTAACATGTCTTCAAAATATTTCACAAGACTGGAGAATTCAGATTGTTCGAAATGTTTCATCATTATGATGCCATGTTTTACTCGGTCTTGTGTGGCTTGAGACCAATATGCTGAGAGGAAGGCATGGTAAAATTCTCCTTCACTGTGGCAATCGTGAATGACCGATCGCATTCTTACAGCTGGTTCATTCTCTAAATAGCCACACATGAATTCTAATCTGTGTTCTAACGACCAGTTGGGAGGAAAACAATGAGAGAATTGATGGAGCCATGCTTGTGGATGAATGTCGTTGCCAGAATTCTTAAATGTTTTGAATTTACGTGTAGTAATGAACAGCTTATAGTCAAAATCATCATGTCGGCAAGTCGCATGTCGGTCATTGTTACGTCGTTTCGGCGGTTCCATCTCAAAATTCGGCGTACCTTGCCAACTTCTTTCACAATTTCCGAAATGCCCTGTGTTGTTATTTTGTGTCTGTTCTGTATTTCTATGTCCCTCTTCCCGTATTGGGGCACGAGTGTCCTCTGAAACACGTAATTCTTGTACTACTTGTGCCAACTGATCTTGCACTTCCCGGATTTCTCTTTTGTACTGTGTATTGATTTGATTTTGATTTTGTTTGAATTTTCTAATTTGTTCATACTCTTCAGTGTCCGTGAAGGCTACAGGTGTTGTGTCATTCAGATCATCATCTACCTTTGTAGATAAATTAGTGAACTGATCCGAAAGTTCGGCTACTTTCTCCGATAGTGTACTTATTTCCTCAGTGTGTTTTTCTGAACCAAGTTTCAGAGTATCTACTGTGTCCTTTAAGTTTTCCTGAGTTTTTGCAAGTTGCGTAACCGAATCGATAGGTGCAACTGAGTCAAATTTTGCTTGCAAGGTCTCATGATTTTCATGAACAATAGTTTGCAGTTTTTTTTTATGGCTGCTTCATGATTCTGTAATGCATTTTCATGCCACGAAAAAATAGGTTGAAAATGCTCACAAATTTGTGTTTTTACGTCATTACAGACTTTTTGACCTTTCGATTCAATGTTATGTAACTCAGTAGTTAAATCTTCACGTGTTTGTTCAAGAGTTTGTTCCAATGAGTCTAACTTTTTAAGATTTTGTTCCATTGTGTCTAACTTTTGAAGCTTTTGCTGTGTTTGTCCCATTTGTTGTATTCATTGTAATAACAATGCATTGGTGTCTGAAACATGTTCCTCAGTGCTTTTCGGCAGTGAATTTGCACCGGAAACATTCACATTTTGACAAGCAGAAAATGTGTCTTGACTTATTTGAGAAAACGGTGAGGATCCAAAACCTGAATCTACAGTATTTGCGAGATCGTGTCGTGTCATTTCGGCTTCCTGAGGCGAGCTATTGCCGACCGATCGATCGATAATGCTTCCCTCTTCACTAATTGTTTCACTGTCCACGCCATTGTTTGACGCCCGCTCCATTTCCCTGTGCACAGTTACCAAATTACTACTTTGAACATTAGTAAATTCATTACTCGGCGGCGCTGATAAGCTACGCTCGTCGTCACTATTATTTCTCAGTTTAGTTTGGATCCTAGTGTTACGTTTTTCACACGGCATATTTGTCACAATATTTCACACGATAACACAGAAAAGCACAATTTGAAGTGCAAAAATAGGAGAACACATTAACATAGCACTGAAAATAATATCTAGTTAATTGCAAGCGTAGCTGCGAAATACTTGGTGCAAATCTATATGCATGCCACAACTGTTTTACTGTACAACAATGAAAGGCTACAACTACAAAGGAGATTCTCTCTACAATTACGCGCTAGCAATAAACAAAAGCTACACTAAATACACAAACTACACGAAAAAATCAGAAGATTCCAGTGAGGTATCCTAGGCTAAGGGTCGACATATGAAACGTCCCCTTTCAACAATTATACATAACTGTGCTTAAACTGACACACAATATTTTGTTAGCGCAACGCAATCTGACTTTCAAAATTCCCTACAAAAGAATGGCCCTGACTAACATTAAACTATACCTTTCACAAATCACTTACCTCACAAAAATCTTCGCTGCTCAAGCTACTGCAATACAGCGAGCGCCACTACTGCCAGCTAAATAAAAGATTCAAACTATGGAAGGCACTAACTACTGATAGGGATAGTTAGCAAATGAAAGATATTAATAGACAACAAACAATGTATTTACCTTGATATCATCATATATAAATATAGCAGTTCATGACAAATTACAAAACTCCGCCATCTCTCTCCCCACATCCACCACTGCTGGCGGCTCACCTCCAACTGCGCAACGCTACGCGCTGTTCACAGCCAGCTGCCTAACACTACAATGGCGAGTATTACAACAATGCAAAGCAGCCACAGACTGCACACAGCACAGCCAGTGATTTTCATACAGAGGTGGCGTTACCAATAAAAAAACCTAAACAGCCTACTTACAAGTTGCATTGACTGCTTTGGGATATTCATATTTGAGTTCTCAACTTAAAGTAGAATAAACATAAAAAAATACAAAAATGCGATTGCAGTGTAAGACCCACACTGACTTCTCTCGAAAAACTTTTGACTTTTTACAATGCGGTAGTCTACTGACCAAAGGAATACCAACTCCTATTGAAGTCTCCATCTCTCAACGCTAACTGCCGTTTTTCTGTCACCATAAAACAACTTTCGTCCAACCCTTTCATCCCATTGTGTTCCCTGGTACACAGCGATATAGGCCGTCTTTGGCTGTCGCTTTTGCTGCCTCCTCTCCACCCGCAACCGCGCAATATGAAATTTACAATCGTCGATCTTACTGGTTGATTTACATCAATGATGCCTGATACGAAGTGCGCTAAAATGCATGTCAGTGTCATGTTACACAGCATGAAAATAATTAGTTATTTCTTTTATAATTTTTAATATATAAACTGTAACACCGTGAGCTAGTCCTTTCACCAACACAAATCAAACCTCTACGCTTATCTGGAGTGATAGCTCACCACTTACACCGAAACACCATCTTTGTACAGGTCCCTTGCAGGAATTTCGCAGTGCGCCAAGACCCAACGCGTTTACCCTGGCAAATTCTTTGACATTCCAAACTTCCCGACATAAGCCTACAAAACTGTCCAGCATCATTTTATGAAACAGGAACGTTTTTTCAACGTTTTCGGCGACAGTATCTTTGTGATAGAGAAATTAGAAAATTACACCCCCGGTATTTGGTAGCTCTGCGGGAACTAATCATCTGCGAGTAGAGTTCTCACGATATGGTATACTTGCAGATATTTGAAGACTCTCTTCCTCGCCGAACGCAATGTATTATCGAGTCTAGAGTCGGTGTTGCGCGTCATTGCCCTAATGTCTTCGTCGTGCCTACCTTGGGTGGGAAGCGAGTGAGCTGGACTCTTGCCACAGACGTGGAACCGAAGGCACGTTTCCTGAAACAAGCGCATTTCCCGCCATTTAGGGGTCCGTGGGACACGCGTTGGCAGTGCGCGCCTGCGCCTCCTAATCTCCCGAACACGCGTCACACGAACCATCGAGGTTTCGCTCGGCGTGTGGAGGCTGCGGCGCCATGTGTTTGATTACGCGAGTGGAAGCCAGCCGCAGTAATCACATTAGACGCGCCTCGCGGGGGCAGCGCAGACCTGTCGCTGGAAAAAAATCCGCGCCGTCTCTGTCAACTGTGGGGGATGGACGATGACGTCACATCCGCATCCGCGTCTCCAAAGGGGAGCGTCGGGTCCACGTGAGTCAGTGCCGTCTGCACCTACAGGGCGTTAATGCCGCTTGACATGACGCAAGGAAAATTCAGTCACATTTCCTTATAGAGTATTGTATCTGGAGAAAATAGTGAGCAGCGTTGGACAAAATACGACTATACGGAACATTAGGTCTGGTTTTTGAGTTCAGGATTTTCTAGTAAATAGAACTCAACACGTTCTTAACAGGGTCAAATCGACAGATGTGAACGTAACTGCCCCCTTTCCCCAAGAGTGTGTTATAGGGCGGTTACTGCTTGCGACAAAAAAGGGCAGCGATTACAGACGACTGTAATTGCTTAACGCATAGCAGTTCATCGATAAGTATTACAGAAAATGTAAAATAAAGTTCCAGAAACATTTTACAAACTAATAGATGTTCCATATTACTCCCCTTGGTCACAAGGACAACATCTAAGCTAGGAGGAGCTTTTAAAAAGCCCATGCAAAGTCCGAGAGATGGCACCACCGGAGCTTATCGAGGTCATATTTAGTTAGTAGCATCTTTGGAAAGAGCGTGCACCAAGTTTCAGCCATATTGGTCTATTTCTTTGTGTTTGGCATTCGTGTGAATCAAGAAAGTCGAGTGATTGTCAAAAACTGGACGAAAAAGAATTTCGTGTGGTGATTAAAGATTACTTTATGAAAGGAAAAACGCCTCAGGAGACTAAAGAGAAGCTTGATAAGTATTACGGTGACTCTGCACCTTCGATTAGAACAGTTTTTAAGTGGTTTCAAAATTTTCGGAGTGGCCATATGGGCACAAGTGATGCTGGCCGTTCTGGACACCCTATGGAGGTTACGACTCCAGAAATTATTGATAAAATCCATGATATGGTGATGGGTGACAGAAGAGTTAAGGTGCGTGAGATTGCTAGTGCTGTGGGCATCTCTAATGAACGGGTACATAATATTTTGCATAAACATTTGGACATGTGAAATCTATCCGCAAGATGGGTTCCGCGATTGCTCGCGCTTGACCAAAAACGTCATCGTGTGAAGTGTTGCAAGGATGGTTTGCACCTGTTCGGGAAGAATCCGCAGGACTTTAAGCATCGTTTCGTCACTGTGGATGAAACATGGATACATTACTATACTCCAAACAATGGGTTACCAGGGGGGAATGTGCACCAAAAAAGGTGAAGACTATTCCTTCGGCCAGAAAGGTTATGGCGACTGTCTTTAGGGATTTGCAAGGAATGATCCTCATGGACTATCTGGAAAAGAGTAAAACTATTACAGATGCATATTATTCATCGTTACTGGACCTTTTGAAAACCGAGCTGCAAGAAAAACGCCGGCGATTGGACGGTAGAAAAGTCCTTTTCCATCACGACAATGCACCAGTACACACCTCAGCAGTTGTGGTCGCAAAATTATTGGAAATAGGTTTCCAACTTGTTTCACATCCCCCCCTATTCTCCAGACTTGGCTCCCTCAGACTGCTATTTGTTCCCCAATTTGAAGAACTGGCTGCCGGGACAAAGACTTGGACCAACAGACTTGGACAATTCCTATTATTCGGAAGGGATCAACAAATTATATCAGCGTTGAACAAAGTATATAATTCTAAAAGGAAACTATGTCGAAAAATAAAAAAGATTTACCCCAAACACGCAAGTAGTTTTTATTTTTGCACGGACTTTTCAAACGCCCTTTGTATAATGCGTTTCGCATATATGCATATATGGAGTCACAGATGCTAGCGCATTACAAATGTGTATTTTGAGTTCTGGAATTGTTTTCAGCAAAGGTTGTACGTACGTAACCCCATAAAAGATATCTGGAATCTCTTTTCACCTAGATGAGTAATGGCCAGTGACTGGAGCTCATGTAAGTAAGACCAAGAATACTCACAACTTCATAAATACCAAAATGCAAGTATTGACTTTGCTTTTTTAAATAGAACTAAAATATTATTTTTCGCCAGAAGAGCGGAACATAAATTCATTGATACAGTTCTTCTGGTGGTCTAACAAGGAATTACGGAGTATATAATTCATTTAATACGGGAAATTTTGTACTCATGTTGCTATTCGAATAGTTCACGACACATTCCACGAATATTAAAAACCGAGTTAAGTGATTGGTGATATTTATGCTACTCTCTGTAGAGCCCGGAGAGTGCTAACAAGGGAAACTCCCCGTCGCAACCCGCTCAGATTTAGTGGTAAAATAGCCCGTCAAAAACTGAACACTGCTCAAGCATGAAAACAGGAAGAAGTTTTACTGAACTGTAAAAAAAAAGCAAAATAGAAACAAACAACGGTCCGAGCTTAACAAGTGCAATATTGAGAGACATTGAATGACTTCGGCGTCGTGGGTAAGTGGTCACGGTGTTCGACTGTAAACCGGGCGAGACAGAAGTTCGAATTTAGCGAGGATTTCAGTTCGAGGTGCCTTTAATGCTTTCCTCAACGAAATTCTGTTTCGAAATCTGGCAAGACACATTTAGCATTTTTGCTGCGCGACAGCAAAGGTAATGTTACCGACGACAATGGCACTGAAGTGGAATTGCTAAACTCTGTTTTCTGAATTAGGCAGCAAACATTCAAAAATTCAAATAATGAAATCATGAACAGCTCACAACTTGGGTATTTTTTAAGTAGATACCCTCGGTGTAGCGAAGCAACTTAAGGCACTCAGTAAAGGTCAAACTTCCGGTCCAGACCGTATACCATTTAAGTTTGCTTCACATTATTCTGATTAAATAGCTCCATTTTTAGCAGTCATATATAACCGCTTACTCGACGAAAGATACGTACCAGAAGATTGCAAAGTTGCACAGGTCACACCAAAGCACAAGAAACGAATCAGAAGTAACCCGTTGAATTCCATCTTCGGTTGATCATGCACTGTGTTCGAACATTAGGAAATCTCAAATTTTTGAACATACCCTGCATTCTAACATTGTGAAATCTGAAAGAAAACTATCAGGTGACACAATCAGTACGGGCAAAGAAAATATCGTTCTTTTAAACATGACTGGCTCTTTGTTTGCACGAAGTAAAAAGCGCGATCGATCGGAGATCTCAAATTGATTAAATTTCTTGGTTTTCCAGAAGGCTTATGACACAAAACCGCACAACCGGCGTCTAATCATAAAGCTTGCCTTTGGAGTATTGCCTCAGCTCTGCGACTGGATTCGTGATATTCTGTCAGAACGGTCACATTTCGTAGTGACTACCGGGAAGTCATCGAGAGAAACAAAAGTGATATCTGGATTTCCCCAAGGAAGTGTTATAGGCCATCTCCTTGTGGGGCGGCGGGTAAAATCTAATCATTTGTTTGTTCGCCGTTTTTCTCACACGATCCAGGACGGTGTGCAGTCCTCGCGAATTCACTGTCCGTTTTTACAGCAAAATACGCGCTTTGACACAGTTCGGCTCTGACGTCATCCGAGGCAGAGCGCTGTCCGACGTTTAACACACGTGGGTCTTACAGTAGTTGAGCGCGAAGTGAACCTTACCACTGCCTCTCGGGCTGTATTTGTATAAGTGCGGGAACGGACGGCTGGGGGAACATTTGTTGTCTACGGCATATGCATACTGCAGCAGCCTCCGAACGACCGCTTTCTCGGGCACATAAACTTTAATAATACAGTTATAAATTACTTCAGAAACCTCTTGATTTTTACTTGTATACAGTTAAGATGTTTGAAGGCACAGAAAAAGCTTCAGCTCGCTAGAATCAAAACTTTGCCTTCTAGAATTTTCATAGTGGAACTAACGGTAGGTCGTTACCTCTGAACCATATCTTTACTAGAACTCATGTCAGCAGTTATTAATGGCTCAAATGGCTCTGAGCACTATGGGACTTAACTTCTGAGGTCATCAGTCCCCGCAGTTATTAATACTACAACTCTCAAATTTGGTACAGCTCTATCACTTGATATGTTTTATCGTCCACTTTAACCAAAATTCTCGATCATTAAAATCACAGGTACTTGATCTATGACAATTGGGTACATTTTAGTTACAAAATTGGTTTTTTACTTAATTACTCAAAAACTGTAAGAGGTAGCTTAACGTGGTCTTTCAGTTATTATTTTTGGGGTGAAATGAAGCATAAAACAAATTTTCATATTTCTAAGTCCATTATTTAGCGCCTCTGATTTTCCCTAAAAACGAGAATTCCGGCGTTAATTTTTGTTATATGATTTTGGAAATCTGCACCACTTATTTATGAGCTGTAACTACACCTTCTGTTCAAGTTCTAGCTTTCTAGCTTTATTATTTAGCGCCACTTATTTTTCTCTTAAAACGGCATTTTTACTTAAACTACTAAGTCTAGAACATAAAGACTTGGTATTTGAAACATTATAACACTAAACTGTATTTTAACAAGTTTTAAACATAAATTTTTATTTTTAATTTCATACTTAATTGTGGTGCAGTACTTGCACACTACGTGCAGACACGTTAAGGTGACGTGGCGCTACTAGCAGTGAACTGGGATGAGTCCCGACACACTCGCTCGCATCTGTATCTCACACACACGATACAGCGCTTGGCTTGCCTCATCCTGTTCTGGCAGAGACCCGTGTACCTTTAGCGGTTGCATGGTCTGCAGCGCTCTACTTAGGCTTGAGATGTGTGTATCTTTTCGCCACTAGGGCTACGTATCGATTCTCATGAGTTGTAGTGGTCCTTGTACGATCACCGGCATGCTCTCGTGTAGCATTTACACTTTTAGCGGCCTTTTTTTAATCGTGAGATGACACTCTTGGACTCGCTCATTACTGCAGGCACGGTAGCTGCACTTTGGTCGGCTTCGAGCCGTCCAACCGCTCGTCCACGATCGAAAGCACTCAACGTATGTCTTGCAGACATGTTGTCGCAGCACACGAAACGTTGCTCTAATTGGTTGCGCAACTTACCTTCGTCAAACACGTATTGGATCAAGTGTCGAATGCATAAAGGGTGTTTTTGTCCAGGCTACGTTGCAGCTAACCCGTACCGCCCTCCATGTTTCCTTTTACTATCACTGGTCGGGTATTCCTTCGAACTGTCGGTCCTTCCTTAGCAACTGGCAATTGTTCTTTAGCAAGTGTCAGTTGTCCTTAGCAACTGGAAAGCAGTGTAATTAAAATACAAGCGTTTTTCGCTATGGCAAGATCTTTTCACGTAATTTCAATCACCATATTTTCCCTCTGAGTGCGAAAATGTTTTGTCGACTGCTATCTACGTAGAGAGAAATGACTACTGTAATAACACAAGAGAAACCAGACCTGTCACTAAAAGATTTAGGTGCTCATTTTTCCCATATGCTATTCGACAGTGGAACGGGCAAGAAATAGTGTAAAAGTGATTCTGTGAAATCTCTGGCGTGCACTTAAGTGTGAGGTTGCAGATTAATCATATACACGTAGATGTAGAAAGGAAATATAGAATAATGCTAATGCGATAATCTTCACATTCATTTGGGTTACATTCAACGTCGACTAAAATCTCTTCTTCCCGTCTCAATTTCTAGGATAGCCCGTAACCAAATGTGAAGGGATTACTACAACAACACCGTCTTCCACTTTCATTTCATTTTTGAAAGCAAACGAAGACGAGTTGTAAATTATAGAGCTGGCCGAGATGGGATCCACGGAAATTGGATATGCAGAACTATATTTGGGAAGATGCGACGCAGGCCCAACTTTGTCCCTATCAAATCCTCCAGCTTTCAAGAGTGGATAAGTTGCGGGAAATGTCTGCAATTTCTGTCATTTCTTTTGTCACTCAGTTCGGTGGTCGTTTTGGGTATGACTGTTCTTCTTGTTGACGATCTAATCTTGCTTTACGTTAGATCTCTGAATTGACGCCGCCGCTGTGGCCGAGCGATTCCAGGCGCTTCAGTCTGGAGCCGCGCTGCTGCTACGGCCGCAGGTTCGAATCCTGCCACGAGCATGGATGTGTGTGATGTCCTTAGGTTAGTTAGGTTTAAGTACGAGAAGTCTATGGAACTGATGACCTCAGATGTTAAATCCCATAGTACTTAGAGCCATTCGAACCATTCTGAATTGACGAATTTCATTAATTCTCCTTTCGTCGGGCCAGTCAGTTACGGTTCTTTAAGCCGCTCCTTTGTCGTATTTAAAACAAGAAGGGCGCATTTCATGTTTTTGCCATAGCCATTATAGAAAGTTGTGAAATTTTCTCTCATAGGCTCCTGCATTTGTGATTCAAGAAACAGAAGCCATTTGACCGAGGTCTAAACTTGAAGAACAACTAATAACATAAGACTTGTACTTATCGTTGTATTCAACAGATATTCATAGGTATTCTATAAGAGTGGCCCAACGTGTTATGCGATTCGTGAGTATGTTGTTGTTCTGATACTTGTCTAAAGTCCACCAGCAGTGTAATCTGTTCATTGAAAGACGCCAAAAATAGTGTTTTGTCAGCCTCGATCTTTGCTGCTGATCTACTATGGAATAGATTAAAACAACTGGAAAGTATACTGCTATCACTAGCAAATACCAATGGAGAGCTGGGAGCTAATTAATGATGAAACTAACGGTGCATAATGGCATTTCACGATTACCGTTGACTTTTGAGCATGTTGTCTGAACTCTCGGAATATACGTGATGGAGTCACCGATAGGGAGACCACAAGCAATCAGTTTCCATTGCGGTCGCTGTTCGTTTTAAATATCCTTAATGAACGAGTACGATATAATTTTTACATACCCAGTGGTATCCGTATAATGAGATAGATTGCTTTTGTTAGCTCATTAATGACGACATCAATACAATACAGGTACCGTACGTACTCATAACATGGGATAAAAATAATAATAAGTCTAGTACTCGAGAGAGCTACAAATAGTCCCCTTTGTCTGCAATATATTCAGGGGGTAACGGTAGCGCGTCATCGTACACTGCTCTGGGCGGCAGTATCTTCAAACACAACCCCTCAAAAAAAGGTGACGGTTTGAAAAGGGACAAAGCTGCAGCCACGAAACGCTGACGCAGCCTACTCTCGGATACACAGTTCGTATTGTTGTCGTTGTGTAGGAGAGCAACACGCCCTTGCACAGAGGGAATTTGCCGCCTGCTTCCCCTACAGAATTTTCGGGGACGCGCTTTAGATGGTATGAACATAGCGGTGTGTACACAGTTGCAGTTACTTCTCTGCGCGTTTTTCGTTTACACCTACGGGGAATGTCACTTGGTGTTTTCAAAGCGGCTTTGGAACAAAAAAGAAGTGGTGAAACGCCGAGTGTCTGAAGCTTGAAATTTTTACCAGCCGTGCCGATAAAGAGGACACCCACGCAAGACAAAATACTCTTAGTCATAAATGGCGGAAACAGTCTTTGTATGAACATTCAGTAGTTAGAAAATAAAAACCTGTAAGTACTAAGAGCAATAGATAAAATAACTGTAAGACCGATTTTTCACTCCAAATATAAGCTGACTTTAATAAAATATTCTCGGCCGTACAGCCATGTCAAGTGGTTAAAATCCCACAGGTTTCTCACTGAGTAATCCTCGGCAGTTGTCAAGTACTAACTGAATGCCTTGTTGCCTTTTTTCCCCTTTATTTTCTTTTCATTCCTTCGCATGTGTCGGAACCAGTACAACATGCAGCTCTTCAGCCAGAGCTAGAGAAACGAATGATAAAATATTTACAATTTTTAATGATTATTAATATAATTTCACACATTTCTTTTTTTACAAAAAAGGACAGAGAGGGAGATTGCGAAAAAAGTGACGGAGCTCTTTACTGCACTGAAACCGGAAGGATCAGTTTGGGACAGGAGAAGTTGAGAATTATGGTGCGGAACTTGAATTGAGCTGCTGGCGGAAAGCATTGGTTACGGGTGGTGGAAAGACTACCTAACAGAGCGGATTTCATGCTCCGGGAATGTGAAACTGACATGGGGAATGTGCGGGTGTGAGGCTGGTGAAATATGTCGGCATGGGCGCTGCAGGATACCAGGATGGGAAGTTAGACGGAAAAATGTAGTTACTGGGGTCGAGTTTGCGGGTTGTGTACCCTACATATGCTAAATGTTTGTGAACAGGAAAGAAAAGTGATGAGCTAGTAAAGTATTCTTGCAGGGGCGAGTAAACAGATCGGAAACCAAGGGGGGAGTGGCTCTCCCGGTTAGCCGAGCGGTCTAATGCACGGCTTTCCGGAGTGGGAAGGAGCGCCTGGTCCCCGGCACGAATCCGTCCGGCGGATTTGTGTCGAGGTCCGGTGAGCCGGCCAGTCTGTGGATGGTTTTTAGGCGGTTTTCCATCTGCCTCGGCGAATGCGGGCTAGTTCCCCTTATTTCGCCTTAGCTACACTATGTCGGCGATTGCTGCGCAAACAAGTTCTCCACGTACGCGTACACCACAATTTACCAAGCAAACATAGGGGCTACACTCGTCTGGTGTGTGACGTTCCCTGGGAGGGAAGGGGGGAGGGGGTGTCCATCGGGGGCCGAACCGCACAATAACACTGGGTTTGGTGTGGGGCGGCGGAGGGGTGTAGTGGACTGCGGTAGTCGTCTTGGGGTTGTAGACCATTGCGGCTGCGGCGGGGATGGATCCTCGTTTCTAGGTCGCCAGTTAACATACAATACAATGCAAAGGGGGGAGTGCGTGACATTCACGCATTTGGAGAGAGTTATAGAACTCTGGTGAAGCAGATATCAGGATTATAATCGCATTGCAGACGAGTGAAGGAATCGAGGTTCTATAGGTGAACAGACCTGCGGTGGGTTGAAATCCTCATTTCGGCCAGTTAGCAGATTAGTGGTTTTATTCTCTTGTAGTGTACCTGTTGCGTACAAGAAATGTATTCATAGTTGCGAATATGGTCAACCAACAGCTATATTACGGAATTACGACAATGACAATTTGTGCGGGATCGGCCTCAATCATGGTTTCCTTCTTATCGCGAGTGGTCGCCTAATCATTTGGCTACCCGACCACGACTCACGGGCAGACGCAAACTTCGATATGTCGTCAACCATGTCTGTACAACCTGTACTCGTACATCCATTATGTATACCCCCGTGCAGGGGAGACATTTTACTTGAAAGTCGCTTACTCAGAGTCAGCAGATAAATACGATATTGCAGTGCCTGTGTTATTCCGAATTATGATGCCAGGTTCCTTCGGACATGAAGGCCCTTACAATCAGCGGGAAATCCGGGCTCGCTTTCCGGTCGGGCACAAATGTCCATTGTCATTCCATAACGCACCTGGTGGTTGTCCATATTCGCAACTGTGAATACATTTCTTGTATTTCATAACGGCTGTAGTCAACGAGGTGCCTGTTCTTTTGAACGTGCATGAATGTTCGGAAGAACATTGCATCGTTCGTCTGAAGAACACTGGCGCTGCAGTGTCGTATTTCTGTTGGATTTTTAATAGATAAGTTTCCCTGTTAATTTATGGTCAAGGGGTAGTCTGAGATGTTTTGGTGTATTAGGTAGTTGGACAGGACGATAATACATGATTAGCAAAAAGTTATGGCGCTAGAAGCTGTGAGTAATTCGTCCTATAATTATTGCTTAGGTTTCGGATGACTTTACATAATGGAATAACTTGGAATGACTGATAGCACCAGGATATGAAGTGATGGCGCTGAAAGGACTGTTGGAATTTCTGGGCGGAGAGCTATGAAGGGCGGGGGGGGAGGGGGGGCGGGGGGGGGGGGGGGACGATCGTCTTCAGCACATTGGGTCCGCACCTCATGGCCTAGTGGCTAGCGTTGCTAGCCTGGATCACGGGGTCCCAGGTTCGATTTCCAGCCGAGTTGGGAATTTTCTCTGCCAGGGGACTTGGCATTTGTGTTGTCCTAATCATTTCACCATCATCATTCGTGATAGTGGCTAGATTGGACTGCGTAAATAAAATGGACTGTGAAAAAATTGGGACTTTGCACGGGCGCTGATGACTTCCCAGTTGAGCGCCCCACAAACCAATCATCATCATCATTAGCGTATTGGAGATGGACAGAGTGGGGTGGGTTGTGCATGTCAGCTGCGTAAAAGGGATGGAGGGAGGGGTTTTGGGGCACTCTTGTAGAAGGATGGAAGCTATGGCAATTGGTGTTTATTATGATAAACGACGAATAATTGGATAGAAAAGAGATAGTAACGTGCACATAATTCATTGGGTGTGGACTGGTCTGGCGTTTGAACTGGAGACCGGAATGTCATACTTTATGATAAAACGTTTGAGGGCAAGAGATACAAAAAAAGGCAGATTTTCGGTTATTAAGCTGACAGAATATGAGTTATAGGAGTTGGCAAACGAAGGATGATTTGGGATGGAAGCCACAGCGGTTAATAGTAAGGAGTAGGTGTTGGCTTAGGTGAGTTGGAAGAGGATCGATTCTGAGATCTTGCTAAACACCGAGGCGGGGCTGATGGGTCGCTGGAAGCAGGCGTCATGGGCGGGATTGTTGGGTTTAAGGAATAGTAGGACCCGGGACAGCGTTGTCGATGCCACCCACCCCTCTCTTATATAGCCATGTTGTCCCCTGTGACGTCACTGGTGGTCAGTCCCTCGCCAGATAAGAGGATATTCACGTTCCGTGTTCACAGCGCCCGCTTCAGCCTCGCGGCGGCCGTGTCCTGGAAGCACGAGGACCGAGGAGAAGTCGGTCGAGAGCTCGTGGGATTTCAACGTCATGAGGCTGTTGGAAGCCCATGGAAATTTTTATTGCCGAGAGATTACGCATTCGTATGTTAAATTTTTGTTTTTATTTTTCCGCAGTTTTTAATCATTCAACCGTGGTAGGCCATCACAGAATTCCAAATCCAATTCAGCTACGGCCCCAAGAGCTGAAAGGCAAGAACCTCTCGTTTGGCATTATTTAGGAGGAGATTATCTGATTTCGGTATTTGTGTAACACCCAAAGGGAGTCACCCTAAAATCTTGGTCGGGAACTTAATTTAATCCTGAAACAATGCTCCTCTATTCAGTCCAGAAAAGATATCTTAAATGATAGAAACAATAAGGATATTTAAACGCAAATACACTACTGGCCATTAAAATTTCTACATCTAGAAGAAATGCAGATGATAAACGGGTATTGATTGGACGAATATATTATACTAGAACTGACATGTGATTATATTTTCAAGCAATTTGCGTGCATACATCCTGAGAAATCAGTACCCAGAACGCATACCTCTGGGCGTAATGAAGGCCTTGATACGCCTGGGCATTGAGTCAAACAGAGCTTGGATGGCGTGTACAGGTACAGCTGCCCATGCAGCTTCAACACGATACCACAGTTCATCGAGAGTAGTGACTGGCGTATTGTGACGAGCCAGTTGCTCCGCCACCATTGACCAGACGTTTTCAATTGGTGAGAGATCTGGAGAATGTGCTGTCCAGGGCAGCAGTCGAACATTTTCTGTATCCAGAAAGGCCCGTACAGGACCTGAAACATGCGGTCGTGCATTATCCTGCTGAAATGTAGGGTTTCGCAGGGATCGAATGAAGGGTAGAGCCACGGGTCGTAACACATCTGAAATGTAACGTCCACTGTTCAAAGTGCCGTCAATGCGAACAAGAGGTGACCGAGACATGTAACCAATGGCACCCATACCATCACGCCGGGTGATACGCCAGTATGGCGGTGACGAATACACTCTTCCAATGTGCGTTCACCGCGATGTCGCCAAACACGAATGCGACCATAATGATGCTGTAAACAGAACCTGGATTCATCCGAAAAAATGACGTTTTGCCATTCGTGCACCCAGGTTTGTCGTTGAGTACACCATCGCAGGTGCTCCTGTCTGTGATGCAGCGTCAAGGGTAACCGCAGCCACGGTCTCAGAGCTGATAGTCCATGCTGCTCCAAACGTCGTCGAACTGTTCGTGTAGATGGTTGTTGTCTTGGAAACGTCCACATCCGTTGACTCAGGGATCGAGACGTGGCTGCACGGTCCGTTACAGCCATGCGAAAAAGATGCCTGTCATCTCGACTGCTAGTGATACGAGGCCGTTGGGATCCAGCACGGCGTGCCGTATTACCCTCCTGAACCCACCGGTTCCATATTCTGCTAACAGTCATTGGATCTCAACCAACGCGAGCAGCAATGTCGCCATACCGTAAACCGCAATCACGATAGGCTACAATCCGACCTTTACCAAAGTCGGAAACTTGATGGTACGCATTTCTCCTCCATACACGAGGCATCACAACAACGTTTCACCAGGCAACGCCGGTCAACTGCTGTTTATGAGAAATCGGTTGGAAACTTTCCTCATGTCAGCACGTTATAGGTGTCGCCACCGGCGGCAACCTTGTGTGAATGCTCTGAAAAGCTAATCATTTGCGTATCACAGCATACTTATAAGATGCCGAGTTATCGATAAATTTAAGAAATTCTTTGAACTGGAGTGAATCAGTCAATAAAATAGTAACTTGGCGTTGGCCATGATAGCACCGAAAAGGAAGATGATAAAATGAAGGCGGAAATACTAAATTCTGTCTCCTGAAACTCATTAGCCAGAAAAAAACACCATTTAGCACATTCGACCGTCGCAACGATGAGAAAATGATTGATACTACAATAACTGATGCTTCAGATCGCTCGGTAGAGGTAAGACCACAGGACCTGATTGGGTATCCTTTGGGCTCTATATTGAATGTGCGGAGCAACTAGCCCCTCTTCTAGCATTAGTTGAGCTGTATAACTCACTCGACCAACAGAGCGCGCCACGAGACTGAATAGAGGTGCATGTCGTACCAGTTTGTGTTCGATGGCCATATCGACGCCCAGCACAGTAGTCATGTTTCATCGACTCCTTTTTCTTCTACAAGTAATGCACCACTTATTACATTCACGTACTACGGCCTTTCTGGCGAACGAACTCCTACGTGCCATCATGGTTTCCGGAAGCACCCATCCTGTGGCATTCAGATTGCAGTAGATGACAAAATTATGGTTTATTTTCCTTCAAGAGAGGCTTTGATTGGGGTTCCGCATATACACTTGCACCTGTATGTATATAGTGTGTTTCTTTTAACTTTAGACAACTAAATATCTCGAAAATGGTTCATCATACGAAAAAAATGTTCTAGATGAAAAGTTAATTACTAACGGGTACACATGTGTGCTACAACTAGCCACCTAATATCCATCCCTCTTCCATGGGCTTTGTCATTTTCAAATGGGAAACCATTGTTTTCCATTCGTACAATATTAATCTTCCGAAGAATTTTCTTTATAAGTGTTGTAACCATGGTAAAGGGGTTTTCATAATCCTTCTAGTTTGCAATCGATTGACAGTTTACTATTTCTACAAAAAAAAATTAAGTGTACCTGTTTTTGCCGTTAAGGCCCGACACATTTGATTCTATGTTTCACGTACAGTGTAAGTGTAAACCTTCGTGTTCTGACGGTTGATATTTATATTCGAACATTACTTTCGTGCTGCAAATTTGATCGAATAGTACAATATCTTCAGCCGTTTCAATGACTGGTTAGAAACCACGTTTAGCGTGATCCAGGAACAACACCGTGGATATAGTAGTTCTTTGTTGCCATCGGGATGCTTGATTTCGGTGAGTCGCCTTGCCTCTGACTATTGGGATGTTTCATTTCCGTGAGTATCCATGGCAGGTGTGACTGCCACTATCATTTCACGGATATCTTATCTTATCACAGGTGTTGCAGTTTCTGTGCTGCCAGTAGCCGCGTAACGGCCAGCGCGAGAATTACGGTGGTTACATGGAAACATACATCGAAATCAGTCGCCCTGATTGACGGGGTTCGAGGACGGCCATCTAAATCAAGCATACCGATGGCTTGGGGACTCACAGCAATCAACCCTGTGGGAACAGAAAACTACTTTACCATACAAGCAGCTTATTTGCCAGAAATGTACAGCCATATTATTTGCAACAGCTGAGTGGTACCTCATGGGGCGCAAGAGCTACGACACTGCTGTGCGCTGCCTTAGGGCTGGTCTGTTCTATTGCTGAATACTATGCCCCAGTGTGGCTCAATAGCACACATGTGAGAAAAATTGGGTAGAAGGCGGATCCTCAAAATTACAGACCAATATCCTTAACATCGGTTTGTTGCAGGATTCTCGAACATATTCTCAGTTCGAATATAATGAATTTCCTTGAGACAGAGGAGTTGCTGTCCATGCATCAGCACGGCTTTAGAAAGCATCGCTCCTGCGAAACGCAACTCGCCCTTTTTTCACATGATATCTTGCGAACCATGGATGAAGGGTATCAGACGGATGCCATATTCCTTGACTTCCGGAAAGCGTTTGACTCGGTGCCCCACTGCAGACTCCTAACTAAGGTACGAGCATATGGAATTGGTTCCCAAGTATGTGAGTGGCTCGAGGACTCCTTAAGTAATAGAACACAGTACGTTCTCCTCGATGATAAGTGTTCATCGGAGGTGAGGGTATCATCTGGAGTGCCCCAGGGAAGTGTGGTAGGTCCGCTGTTGTTTTCTATCTACATAAATGATCTTTTGGATAGGGTGGATAGCAATGTGGGGCTGTTTGCTGATGATGCTGTGGTGTACGGGAAGGTGTCGTAGTGGAGTGACTGTAGGAGGATACAAGATGACTTGGACAGGATTTGTGATTGGTGTAATGAATGGCAGCTAACTCTAAATATAAATAAATGTAAATTAATGCAGATGAATAGGAAAAAGAATCCCGTAATGTTTAAATACTCCATTAGTAGTGTAGCGCTTGACACAATCACGTCGATTAAATATTTGGGCGTAACATTGCAGAGCGATATGAAGTGGGACAAGAATGTAATGGCAGTTGTGGGGAAGGCGGATAGTCGTCTCCGGTTCATTGGTAGAATTTTGGGAAGATGTGGTTCATCTGTAAATGATACCGCTTATAAAACACCAATACGACCTATTCTTGAGTACTGCTCGAGCGTCTGGGATCCCTATCAGGTCGGATTGAGGGAGGACATAAAAGCAATTCAGAGGTGGGCTGCTAGATTTGTTACTGATAGGTTTGATCACCACGCGAGTGTTACGGAAATGCTTCAGGAACTCAGGTGGGAGTCTCTAGAGGAAAGGAGGCGTTCTTTTCGTGAATCGCTACTGAGGAAATTTAGATAACCAGCATTTGAGGCTGACTATGGTACAATTTTACTACCGCCAACTTACATTTCGCGGAAAGACCACCAAGATAAGATAAGAGAGATTAGGGCTCGTTCAGAGGCATATAGGCGGTCATTTTTCCCTCGTTCTGTTTGGGAGTGTAACAGGGAGAGAAGATGCTAGTTGTGGTACGAGGTATCCTCCGCCACGCACAGTATGGTGGATTGCGGAGTATGTATGTAGATGAAAATTGACATGGAGCTAAATGCAGCAATGAGGACAATAACAGGCTGCATCAAATCTACTCCTGTATACTGGTTACCACCTCTAAGCAACATTGCGTCACCTGACCTCCGAAGACAGAACGGCCTCCTCAAGGAATACCAAAAATTACTTAAAATCCTCGAGCTTCCAATGCACTCTGACGTTCCTGCACTCCGAATGAATCGATTAAAATCTAGGCAGCCATCTGTCCTACTGGCAGAGTCCTACAGGCAGCTACTTTCAGTAGCAACAAAGAGTGGACAGAAATTTGGAACACCATCGCCCACGAGGAACATCAGACCCTCCAAAGAGTTGACACAAGACCAGCCGGTATGGAACTAACGCGACGTGCCTGGAAAACAATTAATCGGATCCGCGCAGGCCGCGGCATCTGTGCTGGAAACCTCTACCGATGGGGAAGGGCTTCATCTTCTCACTGTGGCCGTGGAAATGAACACCAGACGATCCGTCACATTGTAGCAAGCTGTAGCGGTAGAGTCTACCGTGGGAACTTGGAAGATTTCTTTGAAGTGACAGAGGCAGCCCTTGAATGGATCGACAAATTACACATTAATTTATATACTTATTTTCTAAATTATAAATTATGAAATTAATATATTTTTGTAAAATTTTGTAAACTATGTAATCCACAATTGCTAGCCGCTGTTCATATGTAATGCCACACGCTAAATAAATAAATAATAATACATTTGCAACACTCTAGCAACATTTGAACATCAATAACAACCGTTGCAACACAAACCTTCACAATGACAGATTTAAATGAAATTCAGAATCAAATGCGTCGGTTCGTAATTGCAAAAGCAGATACACGTGTTACTTCTCGTTTATATTGCCATCTACCACGAATGGAAAATAGTCAGAGTAAATCGTTCGTATTTTTTGGAGTAGAATCCGAATGTGCAATAAAAATGGAGTTCCCATTTGAAAATACAAAGATGACCCCATCCACTCAGGAGGGATGGTTAGGTGGTGGCCAGCTGTAGCACAGACGGATGTCCTCTTTAGTGTTGTCAACTCTTCGCCTAGAACATTTTCTTTCGTACGAAGCGTCGTTTTCGAGATGTTTAGTTGTCACCAGTTAAACCAAACACCCCGTACCCCGTAGGCCAGTGTACAGTGAGTGCTTGCCGGAACGACCATCGTGCCACAATATCGAGTTACTTTCCTATTCAAATCGCGTACTGAATGAGGGGGAAACGACTGTCTACATGACTCCGCAGGAGTCATTGTCTTTCTCATCTTATTCTCTAGGTTTTTTAAGTGAGACAATCGTTGGCAGCACAATGATCGCACAGCCTTCATCGAATACACGGTTTCACGAGAAACGGTTCGTCTTTTTCCAGGGATTGCCGCACACTTCCATACCGTTGCCTGGTACAAAAAAGGAAAAAAAACAACCACGTGCACACGGAATATCTGAACAGACACGTGTTTGTACTGAAGGCTTCTAGAGAAGTAGCTGTATAAATAAAACCTCAAAAATATGTTAATTAATGTTAAGACAAGTCCTGTTTACATATCCTGTAAACTGACTCGTTCCCCATCATTTTCATAAAACAATCGTTCAAATGATCTACCAAAGCGATGAATATGTAACTAACTACACTCCTGGAAATTGAAATAAGAACACCGTGAATTCATTGTCCCAGGAAGGGGAAACTTTATTGACACATTCCTGGGGACAGATACATCACATGATCACACTGACAGAACCACAGGCACATAGACACAGGCAACAGAGCATGCACAATGTCGGCTCTAGTACAGTGTATATCCACCTTTCGCAGCAATGCAGGCTGCTATTCTCCCATGGAGACGATCGTAGAGATGCTGGATGTAGTCCTGTGGAACGGCTTGCCATGCCATTTCCACCTGGCGCCTCAGTTGGACCAGCGTTCGTGCTGGACGTGCAGACCGCGTGAGACGACGCTTCATCCAGTCCCAAACATGCTCAATGGGGGACAGATCCGGAGATCTTGCTGGCCAGGGTAGTTGACTTACTCCTTCCAGAGCACGTTGGGTGGCACGGGATACAGACGGACGTGCATTGTCCTGTTGGAACAGCAAGTTCCCTTGCCGGTCTAGGAATGGTAGAACGATGGGTTCGATGACGGTTTGGATGTACCGTGCACTATTCAGTGTCCCCTCGACGATCACCAGTGGTGTACGGCCAGTGTAGGAGATCGCTCCCCACACCATGATGCCGGGTGTTGGCCCTGTGTGCCTCGGTTGTATGCAGTCCTGATTGTGGCGCTCACCTGCACGGCGCCAAACACGCATACGACCATCATTGGCACCAAGGCAGAAGCGACTCTCATCGCTGAAGACGACACGTCTCCATTCGTCCCTCCATTCACGCCTGTCGCGACACCACTGGAGGCGGGCTGCACGATGTTGGGGCGTGAGCGGAAGACGGCCTAACGGTGTGCGGGACCGTAGCCCAGCTTCATGGAGACGGTTGCGAATGGTCCTCGCCGATACCCCAGGAGCAACAGTGTCCCTAATTTGCTGGGAAGTGGCGGTGCGGTCCCCTACGGCACTGCGTAGGATCCTACGGTCTTGGCGTGCATCCGTGCGTCGCTGCGGTCCGGTCCCAGGTCGACGGGCACGTGCACCTTCCGCCGACCACTGGCGACAACATCGATGTACTGTGGAGACCTCACGCCCCACGTGTTGAGCAATTCGGCGGTACGTCCACCCGGCCTCCCGCATGCCCACTATACGCCCTCGCTCAAAGTCCGTCAGCTGCACATACGGTTCACGTCCACGCTGTCGCGGCATGCTACCAGTGTTAAAGACTGCGATGGAGCTCCGTATGTCACGGCAAACTGGCTGACACTGACGGCGGCGGTGCACAAATGCTGCGCAGCTAGCGCCATTCGACGGCCAACACCGCGGTTCCTGGTGTGTCCGCTGTGCCGTGCGTGTGATCATTGCTTGTACAGCCCTCTCGCAGTGTCCGGAGCAAGTATGGTGGGTCTGACACACCGGTGTCAATGTGTTCTTTTTTCCATTTCCAGGAGTGTAATTGAACGTATCAGTAAGTCGCAACTTAATAGACTTACAAGGGACGATAATCGGTGCAAGTCGCGCGGGTCATTTCATACCCGGAGTAGACAAGAATTGGGGATTCCGAGGTGAAAGAATGTTTAGATTGGATTTCCAGTACCAGAAAAATGTTTCCACTTGCGTAAGTCGTCGCATGGGACTGCTGCAAGTGTTTGATGAACGGCACCACGCCACCTCAGCAGAACAGTGCGAAATGGTACTACGAGTCTACTACGAGTCTGATCACCGCCATTTTGAATGTGGGGCTCAGGAACCAATTTCTAACAGGACTGTGAAGAGACTTATGCACGGCATAGGCCTCACCAGTGGAGGAGCGACTCGCTATCAATATTACATCAAGTCCTTTCTTCCGACTTTTGACCACTCGTATAGAACGCATGGCCATACGTCACGAAAGGCAATGGTTTTATACTGAAGTGACAAAATCTTCGAACCGAGGAAATTTCATCCACAAATCTGTTCTAAATCTAGGTGTACAAACTGGGTGGCTACTCACACAGGTCCAGTGTGGGCTGTAATTAACAAACGGCAGCGAAGCTTGATAAATATTCTGATGCATTAATGCAGAACCGTTACTCTGGAAAAAAATTAATTCCAATTTTGGCCACCAGGTGCAAATCTGTCGCAGTGAATACAAAGAAGACTAATATAAAAGTGATGCATGAGACTGGGACATGGGCAGAAAGAGTAAAACAAGTGAGAAAAGGGTAATGTTGATTTCACTAGTAACTGCTGCTTACACCATTTGTTCAATATAACCACTAGAGACGCCAACGAGATGCTGTTCAAATGGCCCTGTGCACTATGGGACTTAACATTTGAGGTCATCAGTCCCCTATAATTTAGAACTACTTAAACCAAACTAACCTAAGGACATCACACACATCCATGCCCGAAGCAGGATTCGAAACCTGCGACCGTAGCGGTCGTGTGGTTCCAGACTGAAGCGCCTAGAACTGCTTGGCCACAATGGCCGGCCGAGATGCTGTACAGCGCCAGATTTGCACATGGCGACCAAAATTGGAACTAATTTTTTCAGCTTAAATCGGTTCCGCGTTAACGCATTAGCATATATACCAAGTTTCGCTGCCATACGATAAAAACAGCCCACACTGGACCTCCGCGAGTAACTGCACTTTAATTATAACCACCCAGTAGCTACTTAACAAACCACTGCCACAAGTTAGGGTTTCTTCTTGTTCCAATCCAGTGCGGAGTCTAACCCTTCTCTTCGCGGTCCCTACGTTAGCGATACGTAGAATGTTGGGAAATATCTCAAGATTCTTCACTTAACACTAGCTCTTGAAATTTTGTACGTAGTCTTTCACGGGATAACTGGGCCTACACTATCTGAACAAAATCATCCGGACACCTTTTCGGGGACATTAATGTAAGGTGTGTCCACCCTACGCTTTTATGAAGCATGAACTCTTCTGGGGACACTTTCAATAAGGTGTCTGTAGAAGAATGATAGAGCTAAAACCAGACAAGTTAGTGATTAATTAGATTATACAGACATCAAAAAAAGTTTTGCGTCACCTCGGTTCCGCGAGTTCCAGAACCTGTACAGAAAATTGGAATAGAGGTCAACATAAACATCATTTCCGCTCTTTTTATTGCTCATCAAAACCACACCACCATACAGCGAGACCTTCAGAGGTGGTGGCCCAGACTGCTGTACACGCCGGCACCTCTAATACCCAGTAGCACGTCGTCTTGCATTCATGCATGCCTGTATTCGTCGTGGCATACTATTCACAAGTTCATCAAGGCGCTGTTGGTCTAGATAGTCCCACTCCTCAACAGCGATTCGGCGTAGATCCCTCAGAGTGGTTGCTGGGTCACGTCATCCATAAAGAGCCCTTTTAAATCAATCTCAGGCATGCTCGATAGGGTTCATATCTGGAGAACGTGTTGGCCACTCTGGTCGAGCAATGTCGTTCTCCTGAAAGAATTCATTCGTTGGATGTGCACGAGGGGGGGGGGGGCGAGAATTGTCGTCCATGAAGGCGAATGCCTTGCCAATATACTGCCCGTATGGTTGCACTATCGGTCGGAGGATGGCATTCCCGTATCGTAAAGCCGTTACAGCGCCTTACATGACCACCAGTGGCATACGTCGGTCCCTCATAATGCCACGCCAAAACAGCAGGGCACCTCCACCTTGCTGTACTCACTGGACAGTGTGTCTAAGGCGTTCAGCCTGACCGGGTTGCCTCCAAACACGTCTCCGACGATTGCTTGGTTGAAGGCATATGCGACACTCATCAGTGAAGAGAACGTGATGCTAATCCTGAGGGATCCATTCGTCATGTTGTTGGGCCCATCTGTACTGTGCTGTGTGGTGTCGTGGTTGCAAAGATGGACATCGCTATGGACTTTGGGAGTGAAGTTGCGCATCATGCAGCCTAGTGCGCACAGTTTGAGTCGTAACACGACGTCCTGTGGCTGCACGACAAGCATTAATCAACATGCTGGCGTTGCTGTCAGTGTTCCTCCGAGCCATAATCCTTAGGTAGCGGTCATCCACTGCAGTAGTAGCCCTTGGGTAGCCTGAGCAAGGAATGTCATCGACAGTTCCTGTCTCTCTGTATCTCCTCCACGACCGAACAACATCGCTTTGGTTCACTCCGAGACGCCTGGAGACTTCCCTTGCTGAGAGCCCTTCCTGGCACAAAGTAACAATGCGGCCGCGATCGGAACGCGGTGTCGACCGTCTAGGCATGATTGAACTACAAGACAACACGAGCCGTGTACCTCCTTCCTGGTGGAATGACTGGAACTGATCGGCTGTCGGAACCCCTCCGTCTAACAGGCGCTGCTCATGCATGGTTGTTTACATGTTTGGGCGGGATTAGTGATATCTCTGAACAGTCAAAGGAACTGTGTCTGTGGTACAAGATCCACAGTTAACGTCTATCTTCAGGAGCTCTGGGAACTGGGGTGATGGGAAACTTTTTTGAGGTGTGTATGTATATTATACTTCTAGTGCATAACACTTTTAGATGCACTGGATCTATACTAATGAGATCCAACAGGATGTAGAACATGTAAGAAAAATAAGAATACAGAATAAATATTCACAAATAAAAGGGAATGGTCGTCATAGATGCGGAGTAAGTAAAAAAATCTTGAACATATTTTTGTTTAAAAGGTAATAAATAACTTGTCATAAAATTAATAAATGTTCTGTGCGCTGAGGTACATTTGATAATTCTTACGCTAGTATAGCCACGCATCACCAAACAGGAAAATCATTTTACATTATTTACATACAAGGATAGCATTACTGTACCGAATTTGTACAGACGCCAGAATGTACTAGCACTCGCATTGATGTTGGAGACTAGGATCTGAAGCGAAGTCGACGTTCTGACTCATCTCAAAGGTGTTCGACTGCGTTCAGGTACCAGACTCTTGGCAGGACACACCATTTCAGAAATATTATTGTCCACAAACCGCTGCCTTACATTAATGCCTTATAAGAGGGAGCATTGTTATGCTGATAAAAATGATCATCGTCCACGAACTGTTCATCTACTGCAAGCAGTACACAACAGTGTAAAACGCGTTCGTGTCCTTCCGCATACAGCATTTTCTTACGCACAATAAGGGGACGACAACCTAAAAACGAAAAACGCACCCGTACAATAACACCAGCTCCTCCCTATTACACTACTGGAATTATACATGACGGCCATTAATGTTCGCCAGGCAGTCGACAAACCCAATCCCATCCGTTGGACTTCCATAATGTATAGCGTGGTTCATCAGTCCAAACCACTCATTCACAGCCATCCACTGTTCAGTAGCTCATGCGGGTCTGCTCGTCCGTTGTACCCCATTCCTTACAACTCCCTACGCACAATCTATGTGCTAGCTGGACTGCTGGCAACGCTTTCGAACTCACGAATGGTTTCTTCAGCTGATTTCGTGCCATGTTTTACAACCATTTGCTCGACGGTCCCAGCCCGACAGTACCAGGTCTGCTTGGTCTTGGTTCGTTCACAGGCCCAACACCAACAGTCGAGTTGAACAGCTTTGGAAGTGTTGAAATGTCCCGGATGGATTTGTCACTCAGGTGACATCCAATTACTAGTCTTCGTGGCTGAGCTCTCCTGACGTCCATTCCGCAGCAACTGCTTCGCTACTGACAACACGACACTTCCCCCCCCCCCCCCCCCCCACCTTTCCCCACCCCTGTAAAATTGGCTAGTCCGCCTCTCGTGACATTTAATGGTCAATTCTGTATTATATACCCCGCGCCCAACTCCCGGGTTCGATTCCCGGCGGGGTTAGGGATTTTCCATGCCTCGAGATGACTGGGCATTGTTGTGTCATCTTCATCACCATAATTCATCCCCACTACCATCGGAGGAAGGCAATGGCAAACCACCTCCGCTAAGAGGGCGGTGCGGGTCTCCCGCAACGTCCCCTACGCTCATCTGAGTATGGGACCTCATCGTCATCATACCATTATATACTGGTGCTCGGGTACCTTTGATCAGATAGTGTATGGTCAAGCATCTTCCAGTACATGTTTTTCAACATTTCCATGACACCATCCCATGAGAATACAATTCATACTGAGCGTAGCGGCAGCTGTGGAATACATGTTGATGAACGAAGAACCGCAACAGTTGTTAAATATACTTTATTGAAACCAATATTGGCTATATACCACAAATGATGTAGTAAATAATAGGTAAGAGTGGCCGAGCGGTTCTAGGCGCTACAGTCTGGAACCGCGCGACTGCTACGGCGCAGGTTCGAATCCTGCCTCGGGCATGGATGTGTGTGATGCCCTCAGGTTAGTTAGGTTTAAGTAGTTCTAAGTTCTAGGGGACTTATGACCTCAGAAGTTAAGTCCCATAGTGCTCAGAGCCATTTGAACCATTTTTTGAGTTCATATAAAGTCCAGACCGGAGTTAATTGGACGACCCAACATTGTCAGACAAATAAATATTAAAGAAAACCATCGAAGGAATATTAGTCAGGTAAAAAGTCGGCTGAATGATGGAATCGACTAACCCAGATAGCAAGGGATCCTACAATAAAAAAAACGTTGAGAGAACTGACAGGGTGAAACATTCAAAGTTTGAAAATGTGGAATTAAAATGACTTAAACAAAAGTTTGACCATTCTTGCCGCCCTTCTTTTTATACCTGCAGCATTCTCTACTAGTCTATCTGCTATTACTTCCACAAGCTTGAAAAATATTCTAACAATAACAGAGGATGAACAAGTGATTTTTAAGCAGCCTCCTTTGTAGACCGAGTGCATATTCCTAATAACGTGCAAATGAACCGATGTTTGTCAACTGCCTAATGTAAGACTGAGCCTATGTAATCTTTCTGATTCCTACAGTTCGTTGCACGCAGGTGTTTCTTCGAGTCGTCTGATTGTTTTATGACTAATTGATATTTTAATCACTGGATACTACATCGTATTGAGAAAAGCATATTTTCACATTTCTGAACAATTAAAACAAATTGTCATTGTTTGCATAGTTTTGAAATCGTATGAGGATCTAACTGGATATTTAAACAATTTATCAGATTGTATCTCATCATAAAAAACTGCATCATCGGCAAAAAAGTGTCAGGCTATTATTGATATTGTCTGCCAGATCATTAATATACTACATGAACAGCAAAGTTCCGAAAGCACTTGCCTGGCAAGCACCTACAGTTACTTCTGTTGATGACTTGCCCTCTATGATGACATGCTGCGTCTTTCCTACTATTTATTTTATTTATTTATTTAATCATGTGGTGATTTTATACAATATACAGTTGTTATAAGGCAAATGATTTTATACAATATACATGTGATATTAGACAAGATTAAACCTTAAAGTCCTTGTTTTTAAACCAGTTAATTAAGCTGGGTGTGAGAGTGAACAAGTCATCGGGAATTACAGGGTTTGAATGAAGTGGACAGCGTTGGACTAAATGTTCGGTTATCTGTTCTTCTTGATTACGTTCACACATTGGTGAACTGATCCATCCCCACTTGTACCTGAAGAACCTACAACAACCATGTCCAGTCCTTAACCTGTTGAGGCGGCACCAAGGGTTCCTCGGTAGGTCAAAACCTTTTGGCTTCTTTGTGGGATCAAGGTGATGGGCTCTTGTTCCCAATGTTTTTGTTGACCATTCATGCTTCCAGCTTTCATTTACATCAATGAGTTGTCCTGCAGTAACACTTGATGGTCTTATTGATCGCACTCGTTGCTATGGCAGATGACAGAATTCCTGGTGCACTGGTAGAGAGGGTGATGCAGAGATTTTCTTGGCCTCCCTCAGTAGAGCTTGTTTCCGCCTTAAGTGGGGTGGAGGGCTGTGACTCAGTACGGGTAACCAGTCGCATGGGGTTGATTTGATGGAACAAAAATATCTCGGAATAACTCTAGATGGAAGCCTGACCTATAAAGAGCACATCACCAAGCTTTCTCATAAAGTTGCTGCAAGGAACAACATACTACATAAGCTCAGTGGTATCACCTGGGGAACACCTGCTGACTGTCTGCGTTTAACTGGCATCAGTCTTGTGTACTCTGCTGCCGGGTAACTGTGCACCTGTCTGGTCTTTCCTACTAATAAATCCTCAGTCCAGTTGCGTCACTATAAATTGTAACAAAGCAATGAACCGTTTCTGAGAGCTAAAGCTTGTCTGTTGGTGTGTTCCAGTGGCATCACATTCGGCAGCCAGAAGAGAAACTTTGACGAGATCGACAGGAGCGGCTTCAACAGCTTCATCAAGAAGAACTTCGACGAAATCGACCGCTCGGGCTTTGACCGTTTCGTGAAGAAGAACTTCGACGAGATCGATCGATCTGGCTTCAGCGGCTTCGTGAAGAGGAACGCGCCGATGCTGGCGCGCCACTATGACCAGGGCGACCACTGAGGCGCCCCACCCCGGCACCACCCTGCACCAGACCCGCACCCGCTCGCTGCCCTCCGTGTTATGTTGTAGAAGCAACGCTCCTCTGCCGTACTGTTCCCTCAGTCACTGGAATATTTTCACGTCTACTTAAAACTACTGTGTAGAAAAAGCATAGCATTAAAGTGTTGGTGTTTTTAATTATTATGTACATACTCGTGTATAATTATTAAATGTCCTGACGCAACCTACCTGTAAGCGTATACGAATAAAAGCATCCATTAGAAAAGGCCATCTTATGCTGGTGCACATTTTGAACCACTCAACTGAGCCAGAGTTCCTGTACTGCGAAATACCTCCTAGTCAGATAAATAAATATCACCGAAACCAATATAATACTTTCATGTTTTCTGTACCATTACCTTTACAACACCTGTCAGCTATTGTGTAAAACTGGCGTTCTTCTCAACAGGTACAACTATTATTAAGTATGAAAACAAATGTACACCAGTCCTCACGTTATGGGAATGTTTTTGAAAATGTGCCGCAGTAAACTGGATTAAGGACAAGTCCAGAGGACTAAAGGTTTCTACGTCCATCTCAACTGGTTCATCTGCTCCTACAGATGATGTAATTTCTAACTACTAAAAACTACACATTACTGAGAACAACAGCTAACATTCAAAGTAAATTTCACTATCCTGTCCATGAGTTTACAGCCTGCAGCCATTAATAGTTTTTTTAGTAAGTTTATGGTAAGATCTTATGGGACCAAACCTCTTAGGTCATCGGTCCCTAAGTTTACACACTACTTAATCTAACTTAAACTAACTTACGCTATGGACAACACACACACACCCATGCCCAGCCTTAAATACTGACTGAATAACAATTGTAGATTGCTAAACGGGAAAATAATATGGATAGTCACCTCTAAACATAGCATCCAACGTGGTGAGTGAAAGTCTGCTACACTCTTGATCGAATGTATTATGGTTGATACAAAGATAGCTATTAAATGATGATATTAACTGAATACCTGATAGCTGCGTTGGAACACAAATTGGTCTTCCTTACCACAGGCTCTGAAATTTACATGCACCCAGGTCTGGGCTGAGATGCTGCGAGCACTATTCACGTATTTCTCCAAACTGTTTGAGCCCTGACGGGCTAGAATATTATGGACGGCTCCACTCCCATGGGCGAATTCGGGATACCGAACTCCATATCAAGTGAAAGAATATTGGCAGTAGGATCTTATTCATCGTGATGAACTATTCATATGTTTCTCCAAACTAACAGAGTAGAATATCATGGTAGAGCCCACTGCCATCGGCGAATTTCTGAGACATCGGATTCCAGCACTATTGAAAGAATATTGGGAGCAGTGTCTTGTACCTCATGATGTTCATGTGCTTCTCCAAAAGGTTTTGGTCCACGCAGGCCATGGTATTACGGGAATCCTCACTGCCATTGGAGAATTCCTCGCAGGTCGGATTCTAGTCCAGGTGAAAGAATATTGAAAGAAAGATCTTATTCATCATGAAGGGTAAACTGGCAGGGTTGTTAGCGAAATCCATAAGGGGGGACACTAGTACCCATGGATGTACATCTTTTTTAGACTAATTTCAGTATCCATTGAGGAGTTCAGGCAACAGGTGCTAAAGAGGTCCAAAACACTCAAAATTCTCACAACAGGAAAGTAAATAATGGTGTTACCATATTTAACAAAAATATTGGTGGATTAAAGAAAAAAGTAGATTCTCACAAAAGTAAAGTAAAAAATAATGTTACCTTTTTTCACCAAAATATTCCGGGATTGAAGAACAAAGTAGATGAGCTCCTGGTTTGTTTAGATGACATTGAATCTGATAATGTAATAGATATACTATGCCTGTCTGAGCATCACCTTGTGTCTGATATGGAAAAGGTAAATATTAGTGGTTATAAACTAGCTGCACATATGAGTAGAGAGAATAAGGTGAGTGGAGGAGTTGCCACATATGTCAAAAGTTATCACTGTGTAGAAAGCTTAGATACAAAAAGTTTTACCTAGAGCAACATATAGAAGCATGTGCCTGTCAATTTAAACTGAAGGAGGGCTCTTTTATAATTGTAACAGTATATAGGTCCCCTTCAGGGAACTTTCATTTATTCCTGGAAAACTTGAATGCCTTGTTGTGCTATCTGTCAGATAGGGGAAAGCAAATTATTACTTGTGGGGACCTCAAGGCTGATTCACTGAAAGAGTGTAATAGGAAGAATGACCTGGAAGTCTTGTTCGGTTCTTTCAATTTGACATCTGTCATTAATTTTCGTACTCGGGTAGTAAAGGACAGCAGCACAATGATAGATAAAACTTTTATAGACCAAGACAGATTTAAAAACATAAATTCTTGTCCTGTTGAGAATGGGCTTTCTGATCATGATGCTCAGCTAGTTACAGTATATGACATAGCTCCATTCAGTAATTCAAAACTACCCTCCAAAGTTGTGCATTCAATTAATGACTCAACAATTAGAAATTTCAGAGAAAATCTTCAGCAGTTAGACTGGGATGAGGTGTACAAGGAACCCAATGCTAATTTAAAATATAACTTATTTCATGATACACTTGTAAGAGAATTTGAAAACTGTTTCCCCAAGAAAGTAGTTAAATCAAATTGTAAGAAATCATGCAAAAAACATTGGCTTACTAAAGGAATAAAAATATCTTGTAACCACAAAAGGAAACTGTATCTAACAACAAGAAAGAGTAATGACCCAGAAACAGCCAAATATTATAAAAACTACTGTGCTAAATTAAGAAATGTTATTAAAAAGTCCAGAAGCATGTGCATCATGTCTGAGATTAATACTTCTGATAACAAAATCAAAACAGTTTGGAATATTATTACAAGGGAGACAGGGCAACCAAGAGTACAGGATGATGGCATCACCATCAAAGCGAATGGAAACTTGATAAACAACAAGCCGGGAGTCGAAAACATTTTGAATAATCATGTTTTAAATGTTGTAGAGAAAATAGGATCTAAATGTTCATTAGAAGAAGCAAGGCAGTTAATGGAAGAGGCCTTACCCACACCATTTGACACAATTGAAATTCCACCCACCTCTCCTGCTGAAATTAGGAAGATAATAAACTTTCTCGACAGTAAAAGCTCACATGGAATTGATGACATTTCCAGCAGGATAATAAAAGCTTGTTCCCAAGAAATAAGTGGGATTCTTAGCCACATATGTAATAACTCTCTGAAGCAAGGTATGTTCCCAGATAGACTGAAGTATGCCATTGTTAAACCACTGCATAAAAAAGGGGATACGTCTGATGTCAACAACTACCATCCAATCTCTCTTCTGACTGCCTTATCCAAAATTTTTGAAAAAGTAATGTATTGTAGAGTAGCTTCACACCTTTGTAAAAATAAAGTTTTAACACAATGTCAGCTTGGTTTCCAAAAGGGGTTTTCAACGGAAAATGCTATATGTACTTTCACTAATGAAATATTAAATGCTCTGAGTAACCGGAAGTCACCCGTTGGGATTTTTTGTGATCTATCAAAGGTTTTCGATTGTGTAAATCATGGAATACTTTTAGATAATGTCAAGTACTGTGGTATGAATGTGACAGTGCTCCAATGGTTTAAATCATACGTAACTGGAAGAGTGCAGAAAGTTGAAATAAGCAGTTCACATAATACGCAAAAAACTGGTCATTTCTCAAACTGGGGAACAATCAAGAATGGGGTGCTGCAAGATTCGGTCTTGGGTCATCTGCTGTTCTTAATATATATTAATAACTTGCCATTCTATATTCACGAAGATGCAAAGCTGGTACATCTACATCTACATTTATACTCCGCAAGCCACCCAACGGTGTGTGGCGGAGGGCACCTCCCTTTTCTGTTCCAGTCGCGTACAGTTCGCGGGAAGAACGAGTATCTGAAAGCCTCCGTGCGCGCTCGAATCTCTCTGATTTTACATTCGTGATCTCCTCGGGAGGTATAAGTAGGTGTATGTAATATATTCGATACCTCATCCAGAAACGCACCCTCTCGAAACCTGGCGAGCAAGCTACACCACGATGCAGAGGGCCTCTCTTGCAGATGACTTTTTGCCGATGATACAAGTATAGCTATCACACCCAACAGACAAGAACTAACTGGTGAAATTGTAAACGACGTTTTTCAGAAAATCATTAAGTGGTTCTCTGCAAATGGGCTCTCATTAAACTTTGACAAAACACAGTATATACAGTTGCACACAGTAAATGGAATGACACCATTGATAAATATAGACTTCGATCAGAAATCGGTAGCTAAGGTAGAATATTCAAAATTTCTAGGTGTATGCATTGATGAGGGGTTGAACTGGAAAAAACACACTGAGGATCTGCTGAAACGTTTGAGTTCAGCTACTTATGCTACTAGGGTCATTGCAAATTTTGGTGATATACATCTGAGTAAATTAGCTTATCATGCCTATTTTCATTCTCTGCTTTCCTATGGCATCATATTCTGGGGTAACTCATCATTGAGTAAAAGAGTGTTCATTGCATAAAAGCGTCTAATCAGAATAATTGCTGGAGCTCATCCAAGATCATCCTGCAGACACTAATTTAAAGAGCTAGAGATCTTCACTGTAGCCTCACAATATATATATTCACTTATAAAATTTGTTATTAACAATCTGTCGAATTCAAAAGTAATAGCAGGAGAAAGGATGATCTTCATTACTCAAGGTTAAATCTAACTTTGGCTCAGAAGGGGGTAAATTACGCTGCCACGAAAGTCTTTGCTCACTTACCTAATAGCATCAAAAGTCTGAAGATAGCCATGTAGCATTTAAAAGGAAATTAAAAGAATTTCTTAATGGCATCTCCTTCTACTCATTAGATGAATTTTTGGATATAATAAGTTGGTAATTTCCCCAAACCCCACAAAAAAAATTGAAAATATTAAGTGTCATGTAATATTTTGTGTAATGTAATATCTTGTATAGACACCTTTTATTTAACCTGACATGTTCCACATCATTACGAAGTGTCGTATTCATGATCTATGGAACAAGTACTAATCTAATCTAATCTAAACTAAACTATTTATATGTTTCTCCAAACTCTTTGAGTCGTGACAGGTTAGAATATCAAGAGAGACCACACTGCTATGGGCGATTCTATCCCAAGTGTAAAAGTATTGGGAATCTTATCTTATAATCATGAACTATTCATTTATTCTTCCAAATTCTTGGGGGCTGCGACGGGCTAGAATGGGCTGCTCCACAGCCAAGGACGCATTCCTGAGATGTCGGATTCTCGCCTAGGTAAAAACAATATTTGGAGTAGAATTTTATTTTTCAAGATGCATTATACATCTGTTTCTCCAAACTCTGCGTCTTCTGACAGACTACGATATCAAGAGAGGCCCCACTGCCACTGGAAAATTCTTTTCACAACGTAATCCAGCACAGGTGAAGGAATATTGGGAGTAGAATATTATTTATCATGATTAACTGTTCATATGTTTCTTGAAACTCTATCAATGGAGGCTACACTGCTGTGGGCTAATCCTTGGAACGTCAGATTCCAGCCCAGGTGAAACAGTATAGGGAGTCGGATCTTACTTATCATGGTGAACTATTTTTGTGTTTCTCCGAATCATTAGAGGCCGGAACAGGCTAGGATAGACTGCCCCACTGCCATGAATAAATTCCTGGAACGTTGGATTCCGATCCATGAGAAAGAATATTGAGTGTAGGATCTTCGTCATTATGATGGACAGTTCCTATGTTTCTCCAAACTATTTGGGCCCTGACAGGCTAGTATATCATGGGAGGCCCCACTGCTGAGGTCGAATTCCTCAGACATCCGCTTCCAGCCCAGATGAAAGAATATTGACAACAGGATCGAATCTATTCACATGTTTCCTCATCTCTTTGGCCTCGAAATCCTAGACTATCATGGGCGGCCCCACTCCCATGGGAGAATTCTTGGGACGATGAATTCTGGCCCAGGTGAAAGAATATCGGGAGTAGGATCTTATTCATTCGATGAACTATCTACTTATTTCTCCAAACTCTTCGTCTCCTGACAGACGAGGATATCAAGGAAAGCCCCACTGCCACTGGAAAACCCGGTAACATCGGAATCTGGCCAAGTTGAAAGAATATTGGGAGTAGAATATTATTCATATCGACAAACTATTCATATCTTTCTCCAAACCTTTGAGCCTTGACAGGCTTGTGTACCATGTGGGCTCTCACTGCCACACTCAAATTCCTGGAACATCAGTTTCTGCTATAGGCGAAAGACTACTGGGAACAGCATCTTATTCATTGTCTTGAACTACTGATATGTTTCTCTGAACTCTTTTGGCCTTGGTAAGGCAGAGTATCAACGGTGTCCTCGCTGCCACAGTTTAATTCCTGGGATCTCTGATTCTGTCCCAGGTTAAAGAATATTGGGAGAGGGGTCTTACTCAGCATGAAGAAATATTCGTATATTTCTCCCAATTTTATTGGGGATCTTATTCAGCAAGAAGAATTATTCGTATACTTCTTCAAATTTTAAGGGGCTTAACAGGCTAGAATATCATGGGTGTGACACTGCCTACGGCGAATTTCTGGGATGTCAGATTTTGGACTAAATGAAAGACTATTGTGAAATAGGGTCTTATTCATTATCTTGAGCTATTCATAGTTTGTCCAAACTCTTTGGGTACAGACAGGCTAGGATATTGCGAGAGACGACGGCCATGACTGAGTTCCTGGGACGTTGGATTCTACATCAGGAGTTAGACTAATAGGAGTAATATTTTATTCATCATGATGAACTAATATGTTTCTCCAAATTCTGGGGCTAGGAAGGGTGGCCCCACTACCATAGATGAATTACTGGAATGTTGGAATCTGACACAGGTGAAAGAATATTGGGAGTAGGATCTTATTCATCATGATGCATTATTCATATTTTTCTCCAAATTCTTTTGGGCCGAAAAGGCAACGTTATCACTGGAGGTCCCATTGGCATGAGCGAATTCCTGGGACGTCAGATTCTGTCCCAGGAGAAAGAATGTTAGCAACAGAATATTATTCAGCACAATGACCTTGGGATCAGGATACATGGCTGATTAAATTTGGAAATCTTATAGAAGAGTCTCCAAACACCTACAATTTTAACTTTTATTATAACTAACTTCGGAAGTTTGTGAGATTTGAGAATGAAAGGTGAAATCTCGAAACCAGCTATGTCTCAAATAAACGATGTAATAGTGACATATGGGAGACATTTTATATAATATTTCGAATTTTTGGATTTTTGGGTTAAGGGAAGACTAATTCTGTTTACGACAGCTGTAGAGCTCTGGAATCCCTAGATAGGTTAGTGGAGCTGAAAGAGAGGTAAATGTAATCGGAAGTGTGGGAAATACGTCACTCGCAACTAGAGTTATAAATAGATCATTTTGTTACAAATGGAAGATCTTCAGGTGAAGATTTTATTGTAAACAAGAAAAATTATAACAATGTCATGGATTTTGAAGGACAGTAAGACAGACTATAAATTTTTTTTTTTTTAAAACAATCGAAAGATCTTCTATGGAAATGATTCAATTTAGTTCACCGACTCGCTCACATTCTGATGAGTTATACCTCAATTAGAAGATACAAAAGCTGATAAAAATCAACATGTCCAACTATAGGAGCACTAGGGAGATTTTAATCCAAAATTTGGAGAAAGGCTAAATAAGGATCTGGAACTTTCAATTGATATCAGACAAAGGTCACAACATTTTTATCCATAACATTCATTTACACACTGTGTTCCGTAAATTCCAACATGAAGGAGGACCTTCAGCACATGAACGAGTTAAGTAATCATGCTGATTAATTCTGCAATGTGTAATTCATTAATTACGACCAGCGTTATCTACGCAATCTGATAATTATTGAAATAACTCTTAGATTACTCTATATATGTGTGGTGCCCGTTAGGAATGTGGGGTCGGTTTGACAGATGTGTATCAACGTTTAGGTAACATCTTTATTCACAACTTAAAAATCTCAATTCGCAGATCAAAATCAAAAGGTGGACCACTAATCCACGTTTACAATCAGTATCATATCATACAATAACCCCAATATACGACCATTAAAAAAAGAGACTAAAGGACAGCGTCACTTCGGCAGAAGTTACAAAGTTTAACTCACAGTATCTGGCTGACAAGGCCACAAATACAAGAAAAATCCAGAAGATCTTAGACTTATGATTCCATTTACATTTCTTTTAAGGCAATCACGTAACACACATTCATGCGAGCACGTTAGCCACCTACTAGTGCTCAACCTCTGTTACTCCAAGCACTCGGACCATTATGATTTTAAACCTCCAGATTGGTCCTTTCAAAAAATGATCTCCAAACAATACTCACTAGAGGTTTCAGAAAACACTGTTGAGTCTAAATGCATCCACTCAAAATACACAGTAATCACAACATTAGCAATAAAGATAGGTACCAATTACCACAGATGCCCTTGTCAAAATCACAACTGCTATTCAGTCGGCAACGTGTACTAATATGGAGTCTATGACCATGAATAAATGATGAGTAGAAAACATTAGCGTGAATAAAAATACACACCGTTACATTTGAGCTCGACAACAGCACGTGTGCGGGCGCGAATCATTGCCCATATCACAATACAGCTTACTGTAGCCACCATTTAACAAAGTTTATATGACTTTCGTAAATCGATTCCGCTGCCCCACAACTATCCTTTGAGTGGCTGGAATATGACTGAAGTAGTGGAATGCTCGTTCGATTGTGCAGGTAATGGTTATCGTGGATAAAATTTCGGAACAGTTAATAGGAATAATACGATTCAACTCGTCACCTAGTGCAGGCTCTCAACATCGCCGCAACATTAACTGCAATTACGAATCATGCCACAAAAGTTTAAATCTGAAACGAAAATACTGGTAATCTTACGATCTGTGAATAACTACGCCGACACTGTGATAAAGGGATAAGTCTCATCATAATCCAATGTAGACATTTATTAGTATCTTCCATTATAATCTACAAATCTCGACATAATCTCGATATTGAATAATCAAGATGGCATATTCGTTGCCCAAGCTTACACACATCCAACTTCTACCATGAATTGATACAGAGCGCTAATATTTCTTTCCTTCATAAGACAGTGGATAACAAACAAAATACTGGCAGCAGAAAGAACAGTACTCATTGGGTGCAGAAATAACGACCACATAGGGACTAGGAACTCTGGTAAACAGAACACTGGAAACACAACATGATCTGCTATACGAGCTAAGAATACACAGTTCATTACATACAACTGATCTCCATTTCATACAAGACGAACTGAGCCCGTAGGAATTTCAGGTAACATGCCGGCAGCGAATCTAATTGATGCGACCTATTTCTCGCCGGTTGGGCGCACGTGGTACTAAATCCACGCACCGCCGATGTGATAGCAAATAATGTTTCCTTGCTGATGGCTCGACAGAGAAGGCCTGATCGGAAAGCCGCGCTGCCCGAAGCGACACGTGGACCGTCCCAGCAGTTGTAGCCTGCGTGTCTACCTACATCTTCGTCGGGCCGCACAGGATGCACCAGAGTCGTTCGGTGGGTGATCAGAGGCTAACAAGGAACCTCTTGAGTGCGAGGTAGGAAATTAAATCTCTAGCAGGACTAATTTGAAACTGTTGCGTTAACAATTATCATAGGAAAAATATTAGCTGCACATCGTGTGTGCGTCAGGAGGGCGACAAAAAAATGAGTATCCGTAAGGTGGAGAGATCAACCTTTTATGGGACCTATGTAATACACTTCACAAAATGGACATCGTCGACATTCAAACAACGTTCAGAATAAAGCATTAACTGGTACCACGAACACCGAATGAAGAGTGGTGCGCCACAATGATCACACCAGCAAGATCCAAAGTGGACCCCTTGGGAGTTACAAACAAGGTAGGACGTTCAGCTAGATATCCACTCTTAAAGAATGCATATAGGATCATATTGGTGTAATAGGGTGATGAAAACTGATGGAATGTGATTGCACGCAACCGAATGCGAGCCAGTGTGTCATGGAGCTTATGAAACTGGCTATCCCTTAAGGCTTACAATGGGAGGCCGCCAATTGTGAAATTCAGATTCGATTCATACTGCGCATGATAAAAGCTCATGGCCAGAGGTGTAATGTAGCAAAGCACCAAGATGCACTTCTCAGCCGTTGTCGAGAAAATAATCGACAGTTAAGATAAACCGTTGTGGTGAAATACTCTCTACAGTTAATAGTTTCATACAGCGTTGTGGCGCAGCGGTAAGCGCTCGGGTTTGTAATCCGAAGGTCGCTGGATCGAATCTCGCGCCATGCAATTTTTTTTTAGTATTTGTTTTTTGTTATTCAAATGTGTCTATACACACACACACACACACATATATATATATATATATATATATATATATATATATATATATATATATATATATATAATTCCCGACAATCAATTGCAACAATTATGCATATAATAAGTTGTTGGAGGTCGTTTGTCGTGGAAAAACTGGCGACTTCGAACATCATTATGTTTTCCGCAAACAAAGTTGTATTTTACAAACGTTATTAACTGTCTTCATAATGTTAACCAGGTATAGTTAACGGAAGACGTAGAAACGATATTCCGAAACGAATACGTATAGCGTAAGTCAAAAGTTCGAATTAGAATAGAATTTTCTGTGGCAGGTATGACATATAAACTCCGTTACTCGCTCGTTATACTTGAAAGGACAGATGTTGAATGGGCCGAAACGAGCCGCCGCTTAACAGCGTAGTTGCCTGCTAACTTCGAAAGAGGGTAGATGCAGTCCCTAGCGCAACTTATAACATCGTCGAAAATCAGTGCGGACGTGAGAGCTTTGGTACACCCTGTTAAACAAACGGAAAAATGGAGGCGGTACAATTGGAGAGCGATCCGCTTTCACCAAAATACCTAAGCAATTCATTAATAGTATATATATATATATATATATATATATATATATATATATTTGAATTACAAAAACCTAATAATAAAAAAAAGTTGCATGGCGCGAGATTCGATCCGGCGACCTTCCGATTACAATCCCGAGCGCTTACTGCTGCGCCACAACGCTGTAGAAAACTATTAACCGTAGAGGGCATTTCACCGCAACGGTTTATTTTAACTGTCGATTTTCTCGACAACGGCTGAGAAGTGCATCTTGATGCTTTGCCACATTACACCTCTGGCCATGAGCTTTTATTGTGCGCAGTATGAATCGAATCTGAATTTCACAATTGGCGGCCTCCCCTAAGTTAGCTGCAGATAGCGCGATAATTTGTTTTATGGGTACGGAAAAAAAACATCTAGAAGCTGAATTTGTATACTGGTTCCAAGTGGTATGAACTGCAATGCACACAGTTTTCAGGAGGGATAGTTTGCTCTCAAGAAGTTTGATTTTTATACGCTGATGAGAAATCCAGCAAAAGCAGGTTACTTCGACCAGTTGTTGGCCAAATGCAGTGCCGGCCGCTGTGGCCGAGCGGTTCTCGGCGCTTCAGTCTGGAACGGCGCGACCGCTGCGGTCGCAGGTTCGAATCCAGGTGCTCAGAGCCATTTGAACCAAATGCAGTGCTCATACCATAGTTGTATTTCTCTTAGGCTCATTTTCCCACTCTTGCTTGCTGTGACGTAAATAATCCCTACTGCCCTCGGAAGATCACACACACAAAAAAGAATCGTAGAGGGAAGAGCGCCTCCAACTTCTTGCAGCACGATAAATAAATTTCGAGCCAATTTACCGTCCAGATTAACAGTCCAGTCAGCATAATAGCACTCGTATACAAATCCGTTAAAGCACTGATGTTAGTAGATCCCGATACAACTCTCTTGTTACCTCTAATTTTCACGAGTTCCTTTCACATGCATTTCCTCTTCAAATCCCTATTGGCCACAGCTCGAAACAAATTTCCTACTTACTGATGGAATAAGTTTGTTTACCTCATCTGCAAATTTTCGATCCGATTCCGTTGTTTGATGTGCAACGTCAAGTTGACGCTTGGTTTGAAATTTCGATATTTTTGGTCTTCCACTTCTATAACACTCTTTGAAGTTATGCCACCATCCACTGCTTCCCTTGAAACCACTCTAATCTAAATCGCGCTTAATTTGTTGTCCATAACGTAGTGGATCACTGTCATGAACATCCTTTAAATTGTGTCGAGCGTCCTTGAAATGCAGAAGCACTAGTTTTTATAACAATTGCGCTTTGTCCTCCCTTCAATGTCCCAAGTTTTTCTTATGAACTACACCGTCATACTGCTGCGGATTTCTTCGAGATCTGTTCATAATTGTTTTTTACTATGCTGTGGATGATCTTCCATGTACCCGTTCCTTCCGGCCTCTGTGGCCGAGCGGTTCTAGGCGCTGTAGTCTGGAACCGCGCCTCTGCTACGGTCGCAGGTTCGAATCCTGCCTCGGACATGGATGTGTATGATGTCCTTAGGTTAGTTAGGTTTAAGTAGTTCTAAATTCTAGGGGACTGATGACCTCAGCAGTTAAGTCCCATAGTGCTCAGAGCCATTTGAACCATTTGTACCCGTTCCTTGAACAACGATTGTCCTTTACTACGTGTCGCTGGAGACGGGATTTGTTGCTCCCTGTCCGACAAGGATGATAATACTTGGCTCGACACCAGTTTCAATATCACTGCCACTTGTTAAGCACGTATCGTCATCGTTGATAGTGTTCCTCGTGTACATTGTGCGCACAGTCGAAGGTATACGACACCACACATTCCACTGACTCATTTTGCAGAAACGCTAATATTTCATCTGCCACTTCTTTCTCAGTCTGCGTAATTCCTTGAGTTCCATTCTGACGAAATGTCAACTTCGGCAACTGTTGTAGATATAATGCTCTGCTTTGTATCAACACCACTAGCACAGTAGCACTGTTGTGAGTTATTTGTCGACTAGGCACTTTAACTACGCTCCATATCCTCATGCTGTGCTCGGCATTGTATACCACCAGTTCCGTCCCTGTTGCCATTAGCAGCCGATATTGTGGTTGCATGGTAGACAATATGTGGGGCGTCAAATAAAAATTTTAACATTTAAATCTATACTCCATGTTAACAAATTTCTCTTCTTCAGAACTGCTTTTCTTTCCATTGTCAGCCCACATTTCAGATCCTCTCTACTACGGCCGTCATCGGTTGTTTTGCTGCCCAAAAAAACAAAATTCGTCTACGACTTTTAGTGCCTCGTTTCCTAATCTGATTCTCTCAGCATCACCTCAGTGTTCAGCATTCGACGATTCCATTACGCTCGTTTTGGTTTTGATGATGTTATCTTATATCCTCCTTTCAAGACACTGTCCATTCTGTTCAATTGCTCTTCCAAATCCTTTGCTATCTCTAACAGAATTACAATGCCATCGGTAAATCTCAAAGTTTTATTTCTTACCCCTGAACTTTAATTCCTACTCCAAATTTTTATTCTGTTTCCTTTACAGCTTGGTGATACGTTACAATCCTCTGTCACTCCCTTTTCAACCACTGCTTCCCTTTCATGCCCCTCGACTCTTACAACTGCCGTCTGGCTTCTCTACGAGTTGTAAATAACCTTTCGTTCCCTGGATTTTACCCATGCTTCCCTCACAAGTTCAAAGAGAGTATTCCAGTCAACAGTGTGAATAACTTTCTCTAAGTCTACAAATGCTATAAACGTAAGTTTGCCTTTCCTTAACCTATCTTAGTCTTAGGGACAGTTTGGCCTTGAGTGTTCCTAATTCTTTCCAGAATCGAAACTTATCTTCCCTAAGGTCGGCATCTACTAGTTTTTCCATTCACCTGTAAATAATTCCTTTTAGTATTTTGCAACCATGACTTATTAAACTGATGGTTCGGTGATTTACACACCTATCAGCAACTGCTTTCTTTGGAATTGAAATTATTTCTTTCTTCTTTAAAACAGAGTATTTAGCCTGTCTCATAGATCTTGCACTCCATATGGAATAGTTTTGCGATGGCTGGCTATCTCAAGGTTATCAGTAGTTCTGACGGAATGTCGTCTATTCCAAGGGCTTTGTTTCGACACAGGTCTTTCAATACTCTGTCAGATTCTTCTTCCACCTCATCTTCATGTACGTCCTCTTCCATTCCTATAATATTGTCTTCAGGTTCATTTCTCTTGTATAGACCCTCTATACAGGGTGTTACAAAAAGGTACGGCCAAACTTTCAGGAAACATCCCTCACACGCAAATAAAGAGAAGATGTTATGTGGACACGTGTCCGGAAACGCTTAATTTCCGTGTTCGAGCTCATTTTAGTTTGAGCCCCATGTTCTTCCACCTACGCTCAATGGAGCACGTTCTCATGATTTCATACGGGATACTCTACCTGTGCTGCTACAACATGTGCCTTTACAAGTACGACACAACATGTGGTTCATGCGCGATGGAGTTCCTGCACATTTCAGTCGAAGTGTTCGTACGCTTCTCAACAACAGATTCGGTGACCGATGGATTGGTAGAGGCGGACCAATTCCATGGCCTCCACGCTCTCCTGACCTCAACCCTCCTGACTTTCATTTATGGGGGCCTTTGAAAGCTCTTGTCTACGCAACCCCGGTACCAAATGTAGAGACTCTTCGTGCTCGTATTGTGGACGGCTGTCATACAATATGCCATTCTCCAGGGCTGCGTCAGCGCACCAGGGATTCCATGCGACGGAGGGTGGATGCAAGTATCCTCGCTAACGGAGGACATTTTGAACATGTCCTGTAACAAAGTGTTTGAAGTCACGCTGGTACGTTCTGTTGCTGCGTGTTTCCATTCCATGATTAATGTGATTTGAAGAGAGGTAATAAAATGAGCTCTAACATGGAAAGTAAGCGTTTCCGGACACATGTCCGCATAACATATTTTCTTTCTTTGTGTGTGAGGAATGTTTCCTGAAAGTTTGGTCGTACCTTTTTGTAACACCCTGTATACTCATTCCATCTTTCAGCTTACCCTTCTTTCAACTAATATCAGGAAGAATTCTTTAATTTAATAGAATTAATAGTGATTTGAGTTTCGTATCATCTGACTCGCTGCAGCTGTTATCAGAGAGATGACTATTAAGTCCAGAGAGATGAATACTTAGTCTTAAGGAATCGATTCCTTCCATGCGTAACAATGATTAAAATTGTCCTTGCCTTGTTCTTGGAATTTTCTATTTTTGTGCATGGTACGTGATTTTCACGTTTTTGATGACATCCCGAAGAAGTCTGCGGTACTGCTTGTAGTCTTGATTACTAGTCCTCTATATTAAATAAATTTCTCTCTTCCAAGCACCGAACATTTTGATCGTAGATGTTGGCCATCCTTTTTCTCAGTTTTCACTTCTTCCAAAAAAAATGTAAAACAGACATAATAAGAAAGAAACGGAACTAAAAGTAATATTGATTACACTTTGTCACATACTGACGACAATTTTACAAGATGTGGCGGTCGCAAATTACTTTCAAATTGCAAGAGAGCGCAAACTCGAAACACGTAGAGTGAAAATAAGTACAAAACTAGAAAGAAATAGACTCCAGACAGCACTGCATGTTACATATGCTAATTATAACTGCACTTGAGTTCACTATTTCCAGATTATAATGAATAAAGGGATTAGGAGCGTCCATTGCATGAACGTAAACAGGTTAAGTTACAGTCATTTTTTTTTCAGAAAATTTTCTTCGACCACAGCAGCCCATTTCATGCATCTTTCACAAAGCAATTAAAATATTTCAGTCATTACCATTACAGTAATAAAACAATTTTATTCTCATTATATGTACGAAAAATTCAGGCTCGTAAACATGGTTTTGGTGATTGATAACCAAATACGAACGAAAATTTGGCAGCAGGCTTTGATGGAAATGCTTAAGGGAGCGTCATTTACCAAGAGATGACTGGTCTGTAGGCAACACCAGCACTGCAAGCTGCGTGCGAAAGTCAGCAGACAAAATATCGGGCTGCAGCGTGAAGACTACCTCATCGGACTGGATCTTTGGCATTTTCACTAATGTAATTCGTCTACCTGCTGACATAGCTGAACGCAAAAGACAGTAGCTTGCCAAACTGTAAAATATCGACTTCCCACAATTACACGTAGGAATTTCAGAAAGTAACTTGCACTTGTCGTCACACGCAAACACCATTGCATAACAAGAGTCGCGCATTGTCAGAAGAGAGTATATGTTCTGGGTTTGTTGCAGACTGGGTTTCGCTGCGATACGGATAATAGATGCATCACAGAGTGGGAGTGAAATGGCGAACCAGCTGAACACGTACTTGAAAGTTGAAGTAGGCGTGACAGTATGATTCCCACTGAAAAAAGTCTAAATTGTTGCACAGATTCGTCGCCAAATTCTGGCGATATATATGGTCGTCCATCGATAGTGACCAGGCCAAATATCTCACGAAATAAGCATCAAACGAAAAAACTACAAAGAACGAAACTTGTCTAGCTTCAAGGGGGAAACCAGATGGTTCTATGGTTGGCCCCGCTAGATGGCGCTGCCATAGGTCAAACGGATATCAACTGCGTTTTTTTTAAATAGGAACCCCCTTTTTATTACATATTCGTGTAGTACGTAAAGAAATATGAATGTCTTAGTTAGACCACTTTTTTCGCTTTGTGACAGATGGCGCTGTAATAGTCACAAACGTATAAGTACGTGGTATCACGGAACATTCCGCCAGTGCGGACGGTATTTTCTTCCTGATACATTACCCGTGTTAAAATGGACCGTTTACCAATTGCGGAGAAGGTCGATATCGTGTTGATGTACGGCTATTGTGATCAAAATGCCTAACAGGCGTGTGCTATGTATGCTGCTCGGTATCGTGGACGACATCATCCAAGTGTCCGGACCGTTCGCCGGATAGTTACGTTATTTAAGGAAACAGGAAGTGTTCAGCCACATGTGAAACGTCAACCAAGACCTGCAACAAATGATGATGCCCAAGTAGATGTTTAAGCTGCTGTCGCGGCTAATCCGCACATCAGTAGCAGACAAACTGCGCGAGAATCGGGAATCTCAAAAACGTCGGTGTTGAGAATGCTACATAAACATCGCTTGCACCCGTACCATATTTCTGTGCACCAGGAATTGCATGGCGACGACTTTGAATGTCGTGTACAGTTCTGCCACTGGGCACAAGAGAAATTACGGGACGATGGCAGATTTTTGCACGCGTTCTATTTAGCGACGAAGCATCATTCACCAACAGCGGTAACGCAAACCGGCATAATATGCGCTATTGGGCAACTGAAAATCCACTATGGTTGCGACAAGTGGAACATCAGCGACCTTGGCGGGTTAATGTATGGTGCGGCATTATGGGAGGAAGGATAATTGGCCCCCATTTTATCCATGGCAAACTAAGTGGTGCAATGTATGCTGATTTCCTACGTAATGTTCTACCGATGTTACTGCCAGATGTTTCACTGCATGACAGAATGGCGATGTACTTCCAACATGATGGATGTCCGGCACATAGCACACGTGCGGTTGAAGCGGTATTGAATAGCATATTTCATGACAGGTGGATTGGTTGTCAAAGCACCATACCATGGCCCGCACATTCACCGGATCTGACGTCCCTGGATTTCTTTCTGTGTGGAAAGTTGAACGATATTTGCTATCGTGATCCACCGACAACGCCTGACAACATGCGTCAGTGCATTGTCAATGCATGTGCGAACATTACGGAAGGCGAACTACTCGCTGGTGAGAGGTATGTCGTTACACGTATTGCCAAATGTCTTGAGGCTGACGGACATCATTTTGAGCATTTATTGCATTAATGTGGTATTTACAGGTAATCACGCTGTAACAGCATGCACTCTCAGAAATGATAAGTTCACGAAATTACATGTATCACATTGGAACAACCGAAATACAATGTTCAAACGTACCTACGTTCTTTTTTTTTAATTTAAAAAACTTACCTGTTACCAACTGTTCGTCCAAAATTGTGAGCCAAATGTTTGTGACTATTACAGTGCCATCTATCACAAAGCGAAAAATGTGGTCCAACATTCATATTTCTTTAGGTACTACACGATTATGTAATAAAAAATGGGGGTTCCTGTTAAAAAAAACGCAGTTGATATCCGTTTGACCTATGGCAGCGCCATCTAGAGGGCCAACCATAGCGCCATCTGGTTTCCCCCTTCAAGCTAGACAGGTTTCGTTCTTTGTAGTTTTCTCGTTTGACTTTTATTTCGTGAGATATTTGGTCCGGTCACGATCAATGGACCATCCTGTATAGACCAAATGGCGTGTCGTGTCCAGCCGTAATGAAATGGTGTCAGCAATCTGACCAGGGCCGCAAGACTTGGGTGATGCTGATTGGCAAGGTCCCTTGTTTGCAGAGATTTGGTGCCGATGTTTCGCAATAGCGCTATGTAACTGTGTCACTTTGAAGTGTAGTGCAGCATTTTATAAAAGTCACTTGGCCTGCCATAATAATGCGTAACACACATTTTAAAGCCTCCTAATGAACCTGAACTTCAGCGACAAAATTTCGGAGTTTGTTCAGGCATCCTTTCTGAGTATTTTGGTATAAGGGGTGCATGGACTCCGGTGTCTCGGCACAGAGTAATTGCATTCGTTTGAATTCTTAACCCTATTTATCTTTGTATCTACAGGGTGTTTCAAAAATGACCGGTATATTTGAAACGGCAATAAAAACTAAACGAGCAGCGATAGAAATACACCGTTTGTTGCAATATGCTTAGGACAACAGTACATTTTCAGGCGGACAAACTTTCGAAATTACAGTAGTTACAATTTTCAACAACAGATGGCACTGCAAGTGATGTGAAAGATATAGAAGACAATGCAGTCTGTGGGTGCGCCATTCTGTACGTCGTCTTTCTGCTGTAAGCGTGTGCTGTTCACAACGTGCAAGTGTGCTGTAGACAACATGGTTTATTCCTTAGAACAGAGAATTTTTCTGGTGTTGGAATTCCACCGCCTAGAACACAGTGTTGTTGCAACAAGACGAAGTTTTCAACGGAGGTTTAATGTAACCAAAGGACCGAAAAGCGATGCAATAAAGGATCTATTTGAAAAATTTCAACGGACTGGGAACGTGACGGATGAACGTGCTGGAAAGGTAGGGCGACCGCGTACGGCAACCACAGAGGGCAACGCGCAGCTAGTGCAGCAGGTGATCCAACAGCAGCCTCGGGTTTCCGTTCGCCGTGTTGCAGCTGCGGTCCAAATGACGCCAACGTCCACGTATCGTCTCATGCGCCAGAGTTTACACCTCTATCCATACAAAATTCAAACGCGGCAACCCCTCAGCGCCGCTACCATTGCTGCACGAGAGACATTCGCTAACGATGTAGTACACAGGATTGATGACGGCGATATGCATGTGGGCAGCATTTGGTTTACCGACGAAGCTTATTTTTACCTTGACAGCTTCGTCAATAAACAGAACTGGCGCATATGGGGAACCGAAAAGCCCCATGTTGCAGTCCCATCGTCCCTGCATCCTCAAAAAGTACTGGTCTGGGCCGCCATTTCTTCCAAAGGAATCATTGGCCTATTTTTCAGATCCGAAACGATTACTGCATCACGCTATCTGGACATTCTTCGTGAATTTGTGGCGGTACAAACTGCCTTAGACGACACTGCGAACACCTCGTGGTTTATGCAAGATGGTGCCCGGCCACATCGCACGGCCGACGTCTTTAATTTCCTGAATGAATATTTCGATGATCTTGTGATTGCTTTGGGCTATCCGAAACATACAGGAGGCGGCGTGGATTGGCCTCCCTATTCGCCAAACATGAACCCCTGTGACTTCTTTCTGTGGGGACACTTGAAAGACCAGGTGTACCGCCAGAATCCAGAAACAATTGAACAGCTGAAGCAGTACATCTCATCTGCATGTGAAGCCATTCCGCCAGACACGTTGTCAAAGGTTTCGGTAATTTCATTCAGAGACTACGCCATATTATTGCTACGCATGGTGGATATGTGGAAAATATCGTACTATAGAGTTTCCCAGACCGCAGCGCCATCTGTTGTTGAAAATTGTAACTACTGTAATTTCGAAAGTTTGTCTGCCTGAAAATGTACTGTTGTCCCAAGCATATTGCAACAAACGGTGTATTTCTATCGCTGCTCGTTTAGTTTTTATTGCCGTTTCAAATATACCGGTCATTTTTGAAACACCATGTACATTTGGCAGTGTCAGGTTGTACGTTAAAAGCGATACACAGCGGTATGGATGGTTTGCTGAGGAAGAGTTGCATATGAGGCGAATACACGCGGCATAGCGTCATAGTGCAGTTCTCCCGGTGTATTCAGTGACCCCATACATCAAATACATGTCGGCCAGCTCTGCATTAATAAGCCTAAGCAAACTGCTGCGTCAATGTACAACTACCTCACTGTGCTGGAGTACTTATTACAGTTCTACGTAACGGACGCCTAGAGGACACATCTGTGTTGTGGGGACGACAGATGCTGGGTGAACACAGTACTTTCACCTACCACCAAAACGCCAGCTTTTAGTTATTTTGCGTTCTCCTCGCGATACCTATGAGCTATAAGTCGTAGATGGCGATCATCATGGTGTTGTTGACTCGCGGACTTCCACTACGAGGCAGATCTTCAACGTTTTGTGCCTCACGACAGTGGCTCAATGTTCAAATGACGCCAATCGGGGAGCAACTGCCAAACCACCACTGTGAGCTCCGTTCATGATCCTGAAGCAAATGACTTCTTTTTCTCGTTTTCAATTCAAGCCTCTTCTCGTTTTGGTTTCTTACACATTTAGTGCAAAAATTTTGCTCAGTATTATGCACTTGCTGTCTTACTATTTGGAAAGTAATCAATAAGAATTAATCCCTTTTGCATTCTAGGAAGGAAGGAAGGAAGATAAGGTTTAACGCCCCGTCCACGATGAGGTCATTAGACAGGGAGCACATCTTGCATTGGGAGAGGTAGGGAAGGAAATCGACGACGCAGTTTCAAAGGAAAGAGTCCGGCAACTGCCTCAAGTGTTTTAGTGAATCGAGGTAAAACATTAATCTGAACGATCGAATTTTCCGCCTTCATCACGAATACGGGCCTAGTGTCCCACCACTGCGCCATCTCATTCGACTGCATTACACAATACAATGGCTACAGTTTTTTGAAGCATGTACAATCATCTTTACTTTTTTATTTTTATTTATAGAAGGCCTCTGGCTTCAATAAACCGTTGCGATTGTCCTTTTGTTACTGGTGGTGGTGGAGGCCTCATCTACAGCAAAAAGCTGACGAATTAGATCATCTGAATTCTTTGTGGAATGGCCCAAACGTACCTGTAGGCGAACGTGAAAGGTGGTTACACTGAGTCACAGCGCCAGAAATTGCGCCAAAGAGTATTATTCCGCCGCCTCCACTGGCGCAGTTGTTGTTGAGAGAATGTCGAGGGCAGCAGTAGTTCAGAGGTTGCCGTGGGCAGTGCTTGTTGAGAGGATGTCGAGAGCTGTACTAGTTGAGAGCATGTCGTGTGCAGTTATTGTTCTGCTGGGCGAGAGAGTAGATGCTGTTCGGTTGGTGTAATGTATATATGGAAGATGTTGCAATGATCACAGCGTATTTTTCGTCAATATATATGGAGGTAACAAAAATTTTTTTTATTTCAAATCTCCTTAATAATAATGCCTCTTGGTCACAGGTTCAGTCAACAAAGCATCTGGCTCGTGTTCATGTATTAGACTGTAATTCTGGTTTCTATGTGCAATTATAGTATTTCTGGTTTTTTAATTAGTTCATTGTAAATGGTATTTAAAATTTCTTGTCGTATTGAGGAAGAACCGTGCCAGATACATGTACGTTGAACCACACTACCACACACAGAACAGTTACACTTGTGCTTCGTTGTTTCGTAGCTTTTATAGTTGCAATTGTGTTAACGGAAATTTCCTTTCATTCTTTATTGTCATTTTATGCAGTCAGACCGCATACTAATACTACTAAGGGCCAACCGGTTACGAGACTTCGTAACCGGACACACAGCTACTAAAATTATTTTCATTTTATAATTAAGCCACCACGCAACAGTTATTTTTGGAAAGCGGTTTGGCCAGCATATAGCAAACGCAGTACTAGACTTTCTGAAAATTTTCTTATAATGACTTTTCGTGCAAAGTGTAACGTACACTTTCTTCTGAATTGATTTCGGTCTCACTTCCTCGATGTTTTAATCTATGGCTTAAGTTTGGACTTCAGTAATGTGGAGCATCCTAAAGAAATATGTCGCCACCTACTTTTTTAGCTGCTTATAATGGAGAAGCTGACTCTATGGACTCCCACAAATTCTGAATGAATTTTTGCTGGCGATAAACCGTCAGATTTTTTTATGGAATATAATTCATTTAATCAACAGAGACAATGGGTTTCCTCTTAGCAGTCCTGTATTATCTCGCATCAAAACTGAACGTTCTTCGGTGCGGCCCTGAGTGCGATATATCGTTGTCAGCAGTGTTCCACTAAGGGCGGCGCCACCTCCCTGTCTTGGAGGGCAGCAACCGTGATGGGCGGCGTATGCGCCGTGTACTAAACGGTGGCCTACGTAGGACGTCGATTTGCAGCCTGGCGTCAGTTCTCAGCGGGACTCATCAGCACAAGTAGCATTCTCCTGAAGATGGCGACCAGTGGATCTCCTAAATATCGAGTCAAGTTGATTTTAGGATCCGGCAGCAAACGCGAAGAGACTTTCAAGACTTATTACGCCGGGAAAGCCTACGTAGTCACAACAAACCACGAACTTCTCGCGATAGCAAGCAACAGCCTTGTTTTAGTTTTGACAATTTCTTGAGAATAGCAGGAAAGAGTCTTCATCCTACCACTGCTTCTGTTCTACTCGCACACAGTCCATTAAGACTTCTCATCAACATGTATGACTATATTACGGACGCCTAATTAAGGCAGCCGTGGATACACAAACATTAACGATCTTTTAGTAAGGTTCACAGGTAACCGCTAAAATGCTGTTATTCAGAAAAGTTACTTGACTGCGAACACAATACATTGTTTTAATCGGGTATTAGAGGCTACAATGATTTACTGAGTTGACTGAAATTGTAAATTCCGATCCCTGTTCACATATGTGTAAGAAATTCATCGTTAATCAGCTTGGAAACTTGTTGGTAATATTCAGACAAAACAAGGATGAAATTCTAGAATGAAATTCCACTCTGAAGCGGAGTGTGCGCTGATTTTGAAACTTCCTGGCAGATTAAAACTGTGTGCCGGACCGAGACTCGAACTCGGGACCTTTGCCTTTCGCGGGCAAGTGCTCTATCAGCTGAGATATCCAAGCACGACTGACGACAGGTCCTCACAATTGTACTTCCACCAGTAGAGCACTTGGTAGAACACTTGCCCGCGAAAGGCAAAGGTCTCGAGTTCGAGTCTCGGTCCGGCACACAGTTTTAATCTGCCAGGAAGTTTCAAGGATGAAATTAATTAGGAATTAAAAGCCTAGTATCCTAAGTAAATTATATGTATTAAAGTGACAGTAATAGTGATCAAGACAATAAATTACAGCGTCAAGATGTGTCACAGGGACAGTATCAACAGACGTCACTAGATCACAGTACGACCAATAGCTCGAGAATTAGACTGAACAGTGACTGCAATTTTTTATTACTTTATTATTTACTGTTTTTATGTGCACGATCTGCACCCTATAAGACAATTCAGTCCATGTTGCCGAACGCTACGCGCTGTTTTGGAAACACTGCAGCGCTTTCCATAATTTCCAGATAGTTTCTAATACTTTTGTTATAAATATCATGACTTTTCGAGTTTTCTTTCGTTTCGTGTCTTCTCTGATTTAAAACTTACGTTCAGTGAATATCGGTGGTGTGTTGACAAGCTAGTGTCAACGTGTGCACGCCGTCTCATCGTTAGATGTCGTTTTGGACTCATTACAGTGATTTACTAAATTGACGACAGCAGAAACTCAAAAATATGTCAAATGAAGCAGACAAGAGAGAACAGAGACATCTGAAAAAATGCGCGAGAGGAAGGACAAAATGGCAAAATAGGAATCGCTAGAGCAGAAATGCAAAGCCACAGAAGCCTATATGACTATAGGAAAGATAGACACCGCCAAATGGAAACTCAGAAACCATTACAGAAAAGAGTAGCAGCTGTATGAACATCAGAACATCTAGAAGAGGAAACGAATTTGAAGACGCTTTTAGGGAAAGGGGGTAGAAAGCAAATGAAGAAGGGATGGGATATATGATGTTACATCCAGAAGAATTTGATAGAGCAATGAAAGACCTAAACCGAAACAAAGCATCGGGAATAGATGACATGTCCTCAGAATCCTTGCGTGGAAACACATTAGCAGCGTTTGAAACACTCGAATTAATAATTCCCAACTTCATAGTTAGTGATCAATGCAGTCAATTTGTCAAATAAGTTCGAGCCTCATAGGTCCTTAAGTAGGCCACTGAATTACAAGGTGTCCCTGAAGCTCCACTACCAATTCTAAAAATTATAACTTGTACAATATTACAGATAGACTTTTGTAGTTTGTTGTAAAACATTTTGTAGCTCTCAGTTTTTTTCCGTTACGTCAGAATTTCACTGTGTGTCCCACTAATCACTTGTGCAACATCGAGGCGGTATTAGATTTCTGTCCCTATACAGGTCACCATCGCAGCATCAACAGTTCTTCCTGTTTTATTGATTAGTGCACATAGAGTAGCAACGTCATTGACCGATTTGCACACACGCTATCCCTAGAGAAATCCCATAAAAAAAAAGTCTAACGGCGTGGCACAGGGAGAGCACGGGGGCCATGCGATGGGACTATCACTACCCAACCACATGTCATAAAATATGTCATTCAGAACGTCCATCACGTTCAGACTCCAACGTGGGGTTGCACCGTGATGCTGGAGGATGATGGACGGCTACAGCTCTTACAAGGGAACCTCCCCATCGCACCCCCCTCAGATTTAGTTATAAGTGGGCACAGTGGATAGGCCTTGAAAAACTGAACACAGATCAATCGAGAAAACAGGAAGAAGTTGTGTGTAACTATGAAAAAATAAGCAAAATATACAAACTGAGTAGTCCATGCAGACGATAGGCAACAACAAGGATGATGTGACCTGAGGAGCACCGCGGCCTCGTGGTTAGCGTGAGCACCTGTGGAACGAGAGGTTGTCGGTTCAACTCTACCCTCGAGTGAAAAGTTTAATCTTTTGTTTTCAGACAATTTTCAAAGTTCAGGCACTCACACATCAATTTCGCTCTCCAAAATTCCAGGACATGTTCAGATTTGCTTGGACATATGCAGGATTTGACGGTCTACACAAGGAAAAATTTGAAAACGTTAAAAACATATGTTTTGACAGAGCACAGGGAAAACTGTACGACTGTGAAACTGTTGCATTCATTTGTTGCAGTTTGTGTGACAAACTCTTATGTTTTCATCACTTTTTTGGGAGTGATTATCGCATCCACAAGAGAACCTAAATCGGGCAAGGTAGAAGAATCTTTTTACCCATTCGCCAAGTGTGCAAGTTAGGTGGGTCGACAACATATTCCTGTCATGTGACGCACATGCCGTCACCAGTGTCGTGTAGAATATATCAGACCTGTTTTCCTGTGGAGGAATCGGTTGACCTATGACCTTGCGATCAAATGTTTTCGGTTCCTATTGGAGAGGCACGTCCTTTCGTCTACTAATCGTACGCTTTTGCGGTGCGGTCGCAAAACACAGACACCAAACTTATTACAGTGAACAGAAACGTCAATGAACGAACGGACAGATTATAACTTTGCGAAAATAAAGAAATTAAAATCTGCACTCGAGGGAAGACTTGAACTACGGACTTCTCGTTCCGCAGCTGTTCACGCTAATCACGGGACCACGGCGCTCCTAAGCTAAGGGTGTCCTTGCTGTTACCTATCTTAGGCATGGACTATTCAGTTTGTATATTTTGCTTTTTTTTTCATTGTTCCACACAACTTCTTCCTGTTTTCTCGATTGATCTGTGTTCAGTTTTTCAAGGCCTATCTACTGCGCCAACTTATAGCTAAATCTGAGGGGGGTGCGATGGGGAGGTTCCCTTGTTAGATGTGTGGTAACAGGAGCTTTTCGGTCATGTCCAGGCAAACATTTTCCAATATGCTGGGTTCTGAACCACATCATTGTGCTTGTTTTGCCTATGGTGCCCTCCCATACTGGCAGTACAGTTGTCACAGATTTGCATTCTGCGTGCCAAATAAATCATTGCGCTTCCTCCTCGTCTGTAGCCACTTTGATGTACTCCGTGTAAAATCTGCAACAAAGAAAAAATGAAAAAACTTTTAGAGTTCCTAAGTGTTTTACAGCAAACCATGATTCTCTATTTGTAATACACTGAAGGAAAAAAACTGCAACAACCAAGAAATAATTAACGCGGAGCAACGAAATTTCCGAAATATATTTGTCTAGGTAACACATTTAAGTTTGCAAGTCCACAGACTAATGTACGCATGAGATAAACCATCGAAAATTAACCGGTACAACCGCCAGAATGTTGAATACAAGCGTGCAAACGTGCACGCACTGTGTTGCATAGGTGCCGGATGTCAATTTGTGGGATAGAGTTCCATGCCTGTTGCAGTTGGTCAGTCACTTCAGGGACGGCTAGTGCTGTTTGTGGATGATGCTGGAGTTGTCGTCCCATGATGCCCCACATGTGCTCGACTGGACACAGTTGTGGTGATCTGCAAAACGGTATCTTGCAGGAAAACACCCTTGTAATGTTGTTCATGAATGGCAGCACAACAGGTCGAATCATCAAACTGACGTACTAATTTGCAGCCAGCGCGTGTAGCATAGCCACGAGAGGGCTCCTGTCATACGAAATCGTTCTTCAGATCATAATTTCAAGTGTAACAAGCAGGCAGATTGGTTGCAGACTCTCAACTGGACTCCATCTAACCAAAACGCGATCACCTCTGGCAGAGAGGAAGAACCAGCTTTCATCAGAAAACACAACACACCTACACCCTGCCCTCCAATGAGCTCTCGCTTCACACCACTGGAGTCACAAATGGAGGTGGTTTGAGGTCAGCGGAATACTCGAAACAGAGCGTCTGGCTCGGAGCTCTCCTTGTAGTAACCGATTTGTAACAGTTCGTTGTGTCACTGTGGTGCAAACTGGTGCTCAGATTGGTGCTGCAGATGCAGACGATGCGCCAGAGGCATACGCCAGCACGATGGTCCTCCATCTCGGTAATGCCATGTTGGCGTCCGGAGCCCGGTCTACTTGCGACCGTACATTCTCTCGTGACCACCGCTGCCAGCAGTCATGTACAGTGGCTACATTCCTGCAAAGTCTTTCTGCAGTATCACAGAAGGTACACCGAGCTTCTCGTCCCCTTAGAAAAAAACTTTATAAATGACAGTGCTGGAAAACCTCTACGTTATTTGATTTTCAAACAGCTGAGCAAAACTGAACGTACTCAGACATTTCTCTCTTTACTTATTCTGATCAACACTAAACTGACACACAATATTTTTAGCGCAACGCAATCTGACTTTCAATAATCCCTACAAAAGAATGGCCGTGACTAACAATAACCTATACATTTCATGAATCACTTACCTCACAAAAATCTTCGTTACTCGAACTACCGCAATACAGCGAGCGTCAATACTGCCAGCTAAATGAAAGATTCTAACTACTGAAAGCGCTAACTACTGATAAGCATAGTTAGCAAATGAAAGATTTTGATGGAGAACAACCAATGTATTTACCTTAATAGTGTTCAAAAGTCATTATATATACAGGGTGTCACCTAACGTTACCGCTGGATATATTTCGTAAACCACATCAAATACTGACGAACCGATTCCACAGACCGAACGTGAGGAGAGGGGCTAGTGTAATTCTTTAATACAAACCATAAAAAAATGCACGGAAGTAAGTTTTTTAACACAAACCTACGTTTTTTTAAACGGAATCACGTTAGTTTTGTTAGCACATCTGAACATATAAACAAATACGTAATCAGTGCCGTTTGTTGCATTGTAAAATGTTAATTACATCCGGAGATATTGTAACCTAAAGTTGACGCTTGAAGCCTCCGACGTTCAGTTGCGTGTTGTAACAAACACAGGCCACGGTCGGCGAGCAGCATCTGCCGGGACATGTTTACGATGACGACCGTATTTACGAGTGTGGCTGTAGTGCACTGTTGTGGTTTGGTCGCAGTGTCCGCATGTAGCGCTTGCTGCTATTGTCATTCTGCATTCGTCTCCGCACGCAGACCAACTGTAGTATACTGTGTTACCAGACGTCTGTGATAGTGTAGTGTTGTAGGAACTGTGACCATGGTGTATTCGAACTCTGAAAAGGCGGAGATGATACTCATCTATGGCGAGTGGCGACGAAATGCAGCTGAAGCCTGCAGGGTGTATGCAGAACGGTACCCGGACAGAGAGCATCCAATGTGCCGCACATTGCAAAACATCTACCGCCAACTGTATGCAACAGGTATGGTCGTAGCACGCAAACGGGTCCGTAACAGGCCCGTCACAGGAGAAGCGGGTGCAGTTGGTGTGTTAGCTGCTGTTGCCATGAACCCACACATGAGTACACGGGACATTGCGACAGCCGGTGGACTGAGTCAAAGTAGTGTCATGCGCATACTACATCGTCACCGCTTTCACCCGTTTCATGTGTCGCTACATCAGCAACTACATGGTGATGACTTTAATCATCGAGTGCAGTTCTGTCAATGGGCATTAACAGAGAATGCGTTGCATTTCTACCTGTTAACCGATGAAGCGGGTTTCACAAACCACGGGACAGTGAATCTACGGAACATACATTACTGGTCCGTGGACAATCCTCGCTGGCTCACACAGGTAGAGCGACAGCGACCGTGGACTGTAAATGTATGGTGCGGAATCATTGGCTACCACCTCATTGGTCCTCACTTCATTGCAGGGGCCCAAACAGCTGCAACATACATCGCGTTTCTACAGAATGATCTGCCAACGTTGCTCGAAAATGTCCCACTGGAAACGCGTCGACGTATGTGGTATCAGCATGATGGTGCACCTGCACATTCCGCAATTAACACTAGGCTGACCCTTGACAGGATGTTCGACGGGCGTTTCATAGGACGTGGAGGACGCATAAATTGGCCAGCCCGTTCTCCTGATCTTACACCTCTGGACTTCTTTCTGTGGGGTACGTTAAAGGAGAATGTGTACCGTGATGTGCCTACAATCCCAGAGGATATGAAACAACGTATTGTGGCAGCCTGCGGCGACATTACACCAGATGTACTGCGGCGTGTACGACATTCATTACGCCAGAGATTGTAATTGTGTGCAGCAAATGATGGCCACCACATTGAACATCTATTGGTCTGACAGGTCGGGACACACTCTATTCCACTTCGTAATTGAAAACGGAAACCACGTGTGTACGTGTACCTCACCCCTCGTGGTAATGTAGATGTGCGTCAGTGAAAAAGACCAATAAAAAGGTGTTAGCATGTGGGCGTAATGTGCTGTTCCAGTCTCTTCTGTACCTAAGATCCATCACCGTTCCCTTTGGATCCCTACGTAATTTGGTGCTCTCCGATACACACGATCGAACAGCGGAGGAGTGGTACTCAAGCGTCAACTTTAGGTTACAATATCTACGGATGTAATTAACATTTTACAATGCAACAAACGGCACTGATTACGTATTAGTTTACATGTTCAGATGTGCTAACAAAACTAACGTGGTTCCATTTTAAAAAAACGTAGGTTCGTGTTAAAAAACATACTTCCGTGCATTTTTTTATAGTTTGTATTAACCAATTACACTAGCCCCTCTCCTCACGTTCGGTCTGTGGAATCGATTCGTCAGTATTTGATGTGGTTTACGAAATATATCCAGCGGTAATGTTAGGTGACACCCTATATATACACTCCTGGAAATGGAAAAAAGAACACATTGACACCGGTGTGTCAGACCCACCATACTTGCTCCGGACACTGCGAGAGGGCTGTACAAGCAATGATCACACGCACGGCACAGCGGACACACCAGGAACCGCGGTGTTGGCCGTCGAATGGCGCTAGCTGCGCAGCATTTGTGCACCGCCGCCGTCAGTGTCAGCCAGTTTGCCGTGGCATACGGAGCTCCATCGCAGTCTTTAACACTGGTAGCATGCCGCGACAGCGTGGACGTGAACTGTATGTGCAGTTGACGGACTTTGAGCGAGGGCGTATAGTGGGCATGCGGGAGGCCGGGTGGACGTACCGCCGAATTGCTCAACACGTGGGGCGTGAGGTCTCCACAGTACATCGATGTTGTCGCCAGTGGTCGGCGGAAGGTGCACGTGCCCGTCGACCTGGGACCGGACCGCAGCGACGCACGGATGCACGCCAAGACCGTAGGATCCTACGCAGTGCCGTAGGGGACCGCACCGCCACTTCCCAGCAAATTAGGGACACTGTTGCTCCTGGGGTATCGGCGAGGACCATTCGCAACCGTCTCCATGAAGCTGGGCTACGGTCCCGCACACCGTTAGGCCGTCTTCCGCTCACGCCCCAACATCGTGCAGCCCCCCTCCAGTGGTGTCGCGACAGGCGTGAATGGAGGGACGAATGGAGACGTGTCGTCTTCAGCGATGAGAGTCGCTTCTGCCTTGGTGCCAATGATGGTCGTATGCGTGTTTGGCGCCGTGCAGGTGAGCGCCACAATCAGGACTGCATACGACCGAGGCACACAGGGCCAACACCCGGCATCATGGTGTGGGGAGCGATCTCCTACACTGGCCGTACACCACTGGTGATCGTCGAGGGGACACTGAATAGTGCACGGTACATCCAAACCGTCATCGAACCCATCGTTCTACCATTCCTAAACCGGCAAGGGAACTTGCTGTTCCAACAGGACAATGCACGTCCACATGTATCCCGTGCCACCCAACGTGCTCTAGAAGGTGTAAGTCAACTACCCTGGCCAGCAAGATCTCCGGATCTGTCCCCATTGAGCATGTTTGGGACTGGATGAAGCGTCGTCTCACGCGGTCTGCACGTCCAGCACGAACGCTGGTCCAACTGAGGCGCCAGGTGGGAATGGCATGGCAAGCCGTTCCACAGGACTACATCCAGCATCTCTACGATCGTCTCCACGGGAGAATAGCAGCCTGCATTGCTGCGAAAGGTGGATATACACTGTACTAGTGCCGACATTGTGCATGCTCTGTTGCCTGTGTCTATGTGCCTGTGGTTCTGTCAGTGTGATCATGTGATGTATCTGACCCCAGGAATGTGTCAATAAAGTTTCCCCTTCCTGGGACAATGAATTCACGGTGTTCTTATTTCAATTTCCAGGAGTGTATACATCAGTTCATGACATCCGGTCTTACAAACTTCGTTTCTCTGACGGACACACATCCAGATCGATCGTCCGCTCTCAAAAACTCTGCCATTTCTCTCCCCACATCCACCACTGCTGGCGGCTCACCTCCAACCGCGCTACGCGCTTTTCACATCCAACTGCCCTAACACTATAATAGCGAATATTCCAACAATGCCAACCTGCCACAGATTGCACACAGCACAATCAGTGATTTTCATACTGAGCGCTACGTGGCGTTACCAACATAAAAACCTAAACAGCCTACTTACATATTACACGACCTAGTTCAGACCCAGTGCGGTGTTAATACTGGCGTTTTTGTCGCCTTAAACGCGTTCTTGACAACATCAACTCACCACGTCCTTTCTCAAAGGTAGCTAACACTCACGACCGTTACACCGAATATTTAAAGTGAAACTGATATGCATCCTCATAGTGGCGCTACTAGCATCTCTCTTATGCGAATGGCATGAAATTTGAACAGACCTCATCTTTCAGATGTAGAAACACGCCTATCATCGGCCGTTTATGTCGCAAAACTCCTTCTTGGTGTTGCTATTTTTTCCTGCCCGTGTGGTTTCCAAGTTACGATTTTTTAACTGAGAGTGAGACGTTATAGACACCCTATATATTTAAGTGAGAAGTAGCTCCATTTGTTAATGAAAATAACTTCACACAATTTTTTTTTATTTGTATAGAGCAACCAGTGTACTCACTTCTTCTGAAATGTAGTGGTTAATCTTTCCGAGACGAAGAATTTCAAAGAGGCATCACTTCGAGTTTATTCATTAGAACAAAACACCCACAACATGTCTCGTCTCAAAAACCGTCATCTGAGAATCAAATTGACACTTGCGATGTGTGCCAACATCACAATTACATTTTTGTTTTGCTGTCACCACCATCTCACCCTCAGGCCGAAAAGTTTACCTTGTTCTCGTGTACCTTGCAGCAGAACTGCAACCTAAACTTCACTGCCTCTTGAAAGCCCTAACCGCAACTAATTTACAGAGTTTGCTTCTCGGGAGAATGTAGCAGAATATTTCAGCCTCACACGAGGGACGTAATTAGGCAGAGGCAAATGGGGCATTGCCCCAGGGCCGATTAAGGCGACCCTGGCACCCGAAAGAAAGACACGAAAAAGAAAATCACTTGCAGTTATAAGGGAAAGAAAAAGGAAAAAACAGTGCAATCGATTAGTCACGTGAGGTCCTTCCCCAAGTTAAAGCAATTAAAGGTAATTTGTAAATCCTTTAGAGTTAAAAATATAAGAGTCGTTTACATCTTTTACTCATTCCAAAGACCAGTCTGTATTAGGGCTCAAACATCAGTTAATTAGATATGTAAAACGAAAAGGTCTGGACGTGAGAAATTTTGCGACCAAAGGAATGCCGGAATTGAAGGCTTCAAAACGTATTTGCGAAATGCAGACTGAAAAAATCAACGCAATGCACTTGGCGTCATTGAAAAACAAAGTATTGCTTAACATAGACATAGGCTACCTACTTTGAACAGGATTGTTCTAAAAAATTAACGTGTGTGAGTACACTAAATGTCATATAATTTTTAACATTTTTATGCAGCGACAGCAACTGATATTGTTTATATAAGAATATACAACCTACAGTTGCAGGTTAACTTTATCGTTTACCTAGGTTTCAACGTTAGTAATAACGTCTTCTTCAGAACCTGCAAAAGTTAATATTATAATGTGCTAGTAAATTATATTAGATATGGTCATCCTACGGGATGCAACGTGTAGTACTTACATAAAATATTATTTAAATAAACATTTAAATAACACTAAATGTTACCTAAATCCTAGGCTACAAACAGAATCATAATAACATGCAGATTAACTGAATGACCACGAAGGAACTTCTATGTTTGCATGGTGTAAACTGTGTGGTGCGAAAAAAGTGAATTACTCCAAAAAGCAGTGGACAGAAAAGCCCTTAAATTGTCAGCTATGCATTAAGTATGAATCTTCAGGCCCCAGCATGAAACTGGAAACCCAGTGTGACCTGTAATGATTAACAGAATAATCACACACGCACACACACACACTTACCTAACTTAAGCGCAACTTAAAATGGGTCCTGCATAGCTAAAATTTGAACATTGAGCATTAAGTAACGATGCACCAAGAAACTGCTCAAGAATTAGGTAAGTGTCTCTTTTCTGCTCATAGCCTCCAGCAATGCTCATGAGGATGCCGCCTCAACCATGCAGTCATTTACTCTTAGCCGGAAAGATAAACTGAACCGTAAGAATCAACACATAATTTATGAATCCTGTCTCTGTCTAACATCTCAGTAAGCTTCAAGAGCACTCAGCAGCATATTTAATAAGCACCGCTCGCCGGAACTGCAGTAATCCACCTACCTTTCGGCATCTGAAATCTAAATTCGTACCAAGAGAAAATTTATTCCTAATGATTCACAGTTGCAAAATTAATTCAGTGGATGACCTCTGAAGCATAAGAATATTCACGACCGCTAGTTAGAATCAAGTTAAAGCAATACGGAAGCGTAGCAGCTTAGCAATGTATCACGAACAAGTAACAAAGAAATTAGTTGGTTGGAGAGAAACAATCAGGAACAAGCATATTAATAAATGAATATATCGTTACCAAAAGAACACAGTTGATCTACAAGGCCACCTGAGTCGTCAGGGCAATAGAAACATGCGCAAATTTCACAATGAACAATCGGAATACTAGTTCTCAGTGCACGAAGTTGAATTAGACAGCAGTTCTTATCATCCAGGTGAGGATGATAATTTTGAATCTACTGGACGACGGATGGACTAGGTAATAACCGTTACGGTAATCAGCTTCCATTTAGTCAAAATTGAGCAAGCTAGGAGTTTCCATTTCGTCATGCGTAAGAATATTGCCACAAACCTGGCCGCAGAGTAATCTCGAGTAAACTGTGCAGATAGCTAGCAAGCTCTTCCGAAATAACCTAACCAATTCATCTATGTTTCACCACGGCAATTTCCTCATAGTTGTGGAATCTCCAAGCAAATCTAATTCGTCACTAGTCAAAGCCACCCTTCCCGCCAAGGCAGAACTCTCCATCAGTATTATAACAGAACACATCAAAGGACAAAACCAGAACAGCGGAAGTAGGACGAAATAAGAAACAGCTAGTGGTTTCCAAACCCTGAAAAGTTTCCCATTAGCTGATAGACAAATCGACCTTTAAAAGATGCGAAAGCGTCTCGGTCAAGGCCACATAATATTGTGAACAGCGGACAATTTGAAAGGCGCTTCGGTAGTCACTGTCTTGGTAAACTTATACACGCCTTTGATTATAACACAGCTTCTTTTCAGTTAAGTCACAAAGCTAAGTTCTCATTTACATAATTAACTGCACGACAGAAATTTAACCTACATACAAACGGCAAACAACCACTGTTTACCGATCGTTTTGCTATTTTGCAAAAATTTTGCCTTAACTGTTTGTTCACAACTAAATGCAGCTTATTACTTTAGTACGAACGTGAATTCTAACACTGATATGCAGTACGCATATGAACCCTGATACCTGGCAGTATGGTGTTCTCATTAACATCTCAGCTAATTTTAATGCTCTTGTCCCTTTGTATTGTTAAAAAAGCAACTACTCTTCAAAAAAAGGAATGCAAATGTACTGACGTATCCCGTCCCGTCTGAAACTATAAGTGCTATAACTGATGGTCTGTAATACAAAACAACTAAACATACCCACAGACCAGGAAAAGGTAAGATTGGTTCCTTTAGCGAATTTATTCGTGCAATTGAACGCTGCACAATTCTTCACCATTTTTATTCATGTACACTGGAATGTGTAGGCAGCGCAGTTACGACTAACAAATATCGTATTAATGCACCAATATAATGACCGATCTACGTCCTTATTAACCACAACACAGTTTGACTCACCAGATTCTTACCACCACAATGCCGTCCAGGAGAAGCTATGATAAACTGTGACTGAAGGCTCAAAATATTACGCGCCTGCAGCACCCTCCGAAACTCTAGTTATTTTTTGAAGGTCTTTGATCTTAGTAGATACGAAACGACCAAAGAGACATTGTTTGTACACGTCGTTGATAACGACTATAGAGTGTAACTATCTGTGGAGTGAGCATTTGGATGCGGAGAACGAGAAATCTGTTCGCAACATCTGCTGTTCCAGTCACGTGGTATTGGGACGGCGCTTGTTAGTCCGTATAGCGTATTTTGAGTGTTATTACTTCGCTAGAACAGACAGATCATCTTCATAAGTATCCTTAAACTTTGTATACGCGTTTTACAGACATCTCAACAGTTATATACCTGCAACTGAAATAGTTGTAAAGCTGTGAAGAGCAAAGTTATTAGCTTTTTCGCCACAGTATCATAGCTCAGGCCCACTTTAATTACGTTTTTTCTGGTGCACGAAAAGAAGTGACAGTCAACAATACCTTTTTTGGTTTTTTATTGCACTTATTCATGCTGTCGAACCTTTGTTCCAATTAATTACAACTGCAAACTGCACTGTATTGGGCGCCGATGCAGGAAATTAAACACACTGTCATATAAATTTTATCTGCAGTTGAACATAGCACGAATACATAAACACTGACTGGCAGCTTAAACGTAGTTGCAAATTTATCTAGCATTTCTCTCATAAACACGTGGGCAAAAAAAAAAAAAAAAAAAAAAAAAAAAAAGGAAAGAAAAGAAAGAATCGCAGAAATTTGGTCTTCAATACAAGACATTATAATACCACGTCCCAATATTTTTAAACATATAAAGCATCTCACATCAATATGATATTCACTATTAGAGATTTTTTGTACGTACCTATGAAAAGTAACAGGTCCTCCTTTCACGTACTTCTCTGTACATCCGTAGCAACAGCAATGCTGCACCATAGCTGTTATTACTACTAAAACGTGTAGAAATGTACGTACAACGGGAGAATACGTGTAATATTAAGTTTCGTTGTTACCACAAATTGCAGATAAGGAGCAACATTCCATTACCACGTGAACTAGTCCGGTTTGATGTTGAGAACATGTGTAGTAGGCAAAGAGTAAATATCTCTGGAGTGAGCATTCACATGCGCAGAACAGATTTTTGTGTTGTCAATATACATTGCCGGCCTGGTCACGTGATTCCGGACATCGTGCGTTTGTCCGTATAGTGCCCTGTATATTTAGAATGTCACTACATCCCTAGTACTGACGGATTCTTTTCGTACGTGTCGTGGATTATTTATATATGTTGCGCAGACATTTTAACAGTATCCATTTGATACCGGAAATAAACCAGCTACGTAACTTTTAAGGGCAAGTGATATTGCATTCTGCTTCTTTGCGATAGGTGTCATAGTTCAGATGCACTCGATTTTTGGTAGTTTTCGCCATGATACGGCACTTTATAGTATTACAGAGCCTGACGTACATTTTTGCAGTGATAGTCGTTTTTGCAATCTAAAGCACAATTTTTCGTAGTGGTGGCACTTTGAGGTATTTATTTAACGCATTTTTCTTTGCATCCGTAGCAACAACAGTAATTCTCCTCGCTATTACACTATCAACAAACGGTGAAACACAACAAAAACTCTTGATATTATAAACGTCAAACGCTTCAGAAAGTACATACGCGCAGCGAAGTCCCGAAAACACGTGACAATCCTGGTTTAATGTTGACAACATGCGCAGAACGCAATGCTCACTCCAGAGATATTTAGTCTATCGTAGTAGGCTACGATCACTCCATAGATATTTATACTCCATGGTAATGGCGTTGCTCAGAGAGCTGAGTACAGTAGAGATACCCTATGTAGTGCAAAGATAAGTGCCGCAATTTACTCAATACATATTATCTTTAATGTCGTTTGTTCTCAACAATATGAGCTTGTTCCTAAGATCTAGCAGCTTTCACTCAGTTAATACTAGTCAGATATCCAATCTGTATTTGGAAAGCTCATCCTTGACACTCGTGCAGAAAGGCGTGCAGTATTCTGCTGCATTCATTTTCAATAAGATGACACAAGAATTCAAAAATGTTGCAGTAATCCAGGCGCAATTCCTGGTATAATTAAAAAAATTAAGGTGTAATTTGAAGAGAAAATAAATTCCTTTAGCAACAACAAAAAAGCTGTTTGCAACATAGTAAAAAGTGAGACAAGAGCAAGTAGTCAGGAAAATAAGGAAATTTTTGAAGGCTAAAAATGAACTGACCAAAGATAGGCCCCCATATTGTGGACGCTTTCTAAATTTTCAAGTAAGTAGCAGTCTGAACATTGCCTTAGTGGATAGACTACAGTCCCTCCCCCTCCACCCCAAAAAAAAATTCAAGTTTCAACTCTTACAACTATTATTTAAGTACGCAGTTTTTCTGAATATAGCAAATAATTTTCGTAGCAGAACTTCCCGACATAGTGGCATTCGAAATATTTAAGTCTCTTGGTAAATCGCTCATGTACTGCAGGATCGAAGACTGACCTATTGCAGGGGATATTGCTTCCGAGATACCAGCGATATACCTTTCGTGTGTGGGCCGTCAATGGCTATGTACAAATGGCTATGTACAAATGATACTTATAGTTATAAACTACTTGGACAAGGTGGAAACTGCGAAACTCGCCGTCGGCTTTGACTAGTGACGTAATGCACATCCGACAGGCAACGTAAATAACATGACAAATATATCGTCATATCCTTGCCCAAGCTTTGAAGTAAAATTGTCCGTTTGGTTACGAGAATTTACTGGAATGAGATAAGAAGTATTTCAGCTTACAACTACGATGCTTAGTCACCTACTAATAAGCCAAACTTTAATCGGAAAAGAATGACAAAAAAGTTCTGCAGCAGCTGTGGAGACTAGAGCGAATTAAGAAAAATATCGTCAATCGATCGAAGCTAGTACTGCAAAATACAGCCTAGGTATATAGTTTCAGTGGACACCATGATACAAAGAATGAGTAAAAACATACATTTATCGTAAGAAAAAAGCGATAAATTATCGAAGTACCGCTATTAGCGTTCATACCGAAACAACTGAGTCAATATTTTGTTTCTGACACACAACACAGATTACAACGTAAATATGACAACCAATAACGTGTGAGGTTGCTATCTTGTTTCAAATACGGATTAAATGCAAGACTGTATCTTTAAATATATCCTGAAGGAAAAGATGCCCATTTACACACAAAATTTAGTCCCCCTGAAACCATGTTATAATGCTACCTCACTACATGCACTAAGAACTTGTGATACAAACAGGTGAAACCTAGTTTGTGCAACATACTAATAAAGGACATAATACTGACCCAGTCCATTAACATATATTTCTTATTTAGAAACACGAATGTTGAAAGACACAAGCGATTACATTATACATTAGATGATAAGCTGCCAGTCTCTTCTGCAACTGTGGTGGATGACTTACCGTCTGTTCTTTAAAAATCATACGAAGGGAATGAACGGAACATATTGCTCATCTCGTTATCTGAAGTATATATGTGTTGTAACGATTTTGCAACAGTAGTACAGGTAAAGGCAATCAGATGTACCTTGTTTACATTTGTGATGTCATGTGGCCTAGGTCACTGACTTGGTGACATCATCATCCTCATCAGCTACATCGTCAGTGACATATTCACTGTTACCAGTGATGTCGTCGTCCTTATCAAGTCACTTTCCTTTCCCCGTCGCCCCTCCCCACCTATCTCTAACCAATCATAAGGCAGTATTTAAAAAATCTAAGATGGATGAAATAAACCAATAGCATTAGTGGAAATTAAAAACCATGTCCTCCTCCCCCTATCTCCATTCAAACATATGGTACCAGTACTCCTAATCTCCTGATAATCACATTGCTGAAAAAATCGAAGATGGCGGAACTTAATCAACTTTCCCCAGTAGCTGGGTGTGTAGAAGACTGCACAAGCATTACAATGCCTACACTTGCAGCCTAACACATAATGCATAAGGCCAACTACATTATATCAGTTTCCCTCTCTCCAGTAACTGTCATCCATCTGGTGTTCAAAATACTCTTCAAGACTCATTAATGCCTGAAGCTTAACGGCTATAGATTTTAGGTAAGGAATAAATGTCTTACGTTCGCCACAATTCATTTTATTTATTTTATTACGTCCACCTTTTATAAAAAATTATTGCATTTTATTTTCTTTCGTCCATCTTTTGTAAAACGAAAGTGAGTTAGGCCTGAAAACTGGATTATAATAGATTGCTTTAGTAGTTTCTGGGTACGTTTTGGCTCAAAAGCGATGGCACTTCGTGAGTGATCTAGTGAGCCAGGGCTGAGCCAGAACCTACTAAAGCAATCTACTTCTGCTACCACTATATGCAGTATTTGTCTTAATTAACTTTGCGTTTCATCCTTGGCAGCATTTACCAAGCTCTTTCTTTGTTTTTACTAAGTGAACTAAAATATTTTTGAAGTAGTTGTTTCGAAAGCATTTGTCTGAGGAGAAGTCGATCATTACATCATTCTATCTTAGGAATTCAATGCCGAAAATGCATTCTACAATCAACCCACTTATGATTAGCAACAAGCATTTTGTGATTTCATTTCCTATCCCAACTTTCACCTATGTTTGCATTTTGACATTTCGTGATCTGGCCTCAATTGCTCCAATAATCTTACAGTTCTGTAAGCGAATGTTAGTACCCTTGTGATCTCACGAATCTAATTAAATACGCTGGATGACGTAACATTGACCACATCACCGATGTTCACAACAAGTGTAGTTGGTATTTTCCCTACGATAGCATGTACAGCAGTTAAAACAATTTCTTCAATATGATCAAGGCATTTGCAGTGGACAGTTGTTCATTATTCCTAATGTCCAAGCCATCATAATAGATTTATAGTGCTACATACATTACCCCCACAGCCAACATTGGGGCTCTTGTGCCACCTCAGCAATAGTCACAGAGGGATCATGTGTTCATCAGTTTGCGGGTGTCATTATGGCGTGCTAGCACTGCTCGTGTTTCATTGATTGTGGTTCCCCATCTGGGGTTCGACAATTGTTGTTTTTGTTCTGCCAGTGACGTGTCCCATTACTATAGTAACCAGGGTGATATCTGTTATCGTTTTTCTCTTAGTATTAAAATGTGTCGGACTGTGATGCAAACAGCTGTGTGCTGTTCAGCAGGGGCAACACCAGCTACGTCATAAAGTTGACACGACAGTCTCTTGTCCTACCATGATTCTAAGATTGCGCAGACAGTGGAGAGGATTGAGTCTTGCCATTATTGTTATTGTTCAGTTCTCAATATTCATGTATCAGATAAAGTGAATCTAATACAGACATGAAGTGCTCAAGGTTGGTTTTTGGAAGATGTGGTATTTATCCCTTAGGTCAAGTGGTAATTTTGCATTTATTATTTGAAGGACGTCCCTATGTGATATCAACTTGTCCCAGTACCATGACTTGTTCAAATACTTCCCAAAATACTTGCACAAACTTCTTTGCCTGCCGTTAAACAGTTCAGGATTAAATATCTACTTACAGAGTCTTTCTTGCACACAACTGTAACAGTATTTCGATAAGAATGCCTTCTCAGACTGTTCATAAGTTTGACAATTTTTAGTGGTCTCAATTGCCCGAAGGGCGGCGTCTCTCTGAACAAAGCCTTTAGTGAAGTGGATCTTTTCTTGATCTATCTATGACCTTGGTAATACACCTTTAAATGACTCGATAAAAATAACCGTCTTCATCTGTGGTAAAAAGCTGCAAACGTCTGTGCTTTAATAAGCTCTCATCCTACAGCACAGACGACAACGGAGATGCTGCCCCATCCCATATGATACATGGTTAGGTTACATGCTTATGTCATCTATATTGTTACTTTACCTTCCCCCATATCACGTAGGACTAATATTTTCATCACCTATCCCACCAACAGAGGGCAGTGTGTCATTTACTTTCTGCTTAACCGTTGAAAGTACCAGTTGTATGGTACCGATTTGTGATGCAGCACTATTCCGCCACTCCAGTAAATTTTGCTTAGTGTAGTTTCAATTCAATTTAATTCTGTGTCAGTTACTTCTCCCAAAGAGTCTCCCTGAGATAATACAACTATATCAGAAACTGTCTTCTGTGCAACACAAGATAGTTACGAATCTAGTCTTTCATTTATATTTGTTTCCTTATTCGAAATCCGCTCGGAAAAATCTTTGAAATAAATTTTTTCTTTGTGGAGAAAACTGAATTTTTATCTTAGTCTCTTGTTCAGCAGTAAAATTATCTACTTTTATATCTAGCTTATGAATAAATTTTTTATTTGTGCTTGCTCATCAGTGAATTATTTTATAGCAACAGAAATGCTTTGATTTGCAGTTTTTAATGCTCTAATTTTATTTGTCAAGGCATCCTGCTGTGCCAACAAATTCAACAATTTAGATAATATTTGATTTCGTTATAACCTTAAATCTGTTGTGTCAGTTGACGCAGCATTTTTCAGTTAACATTTCATTTTCTTGTTATGTCAAATTTGATAAATTGTTTGTAAAGTTCATTTCTTTAAAGAACAGTTAATTATGTTTATTGGTAATTTCATTACACAGTTCATTTGACAATTGGCTAAACATTTCATTTAACTTTAATGAGAATTGTTCAGTGTTTGCTTTCATCATTTCTTCTAGCATACAACACAAGGCAGTAGATACATCTTGTGTGAGACTAGTAGTTGGAATAATTTCCTCGCTCTTAGCATTACAGCGTATTCCAGGCACTAAAGTGTGAACTTTCTGAAGGGCCGCATCAGCCAATTCGCCATTACAGGTATTCAATTCTACCTTGACTTGTGTTTCAGTTCCCATTTCGGTGGGCTTCCCTATTTTCGCTATAATATAAAATATGGCTGAATTCTTGTGCATGAAATCATGTATCTTTATTTAATAACAACATACAAAAAATAATTCTTCCGAGTATGAATGTTCGGGAAAGACAACATTAATTGGTTGAAACAATAAATAAGCGGCATGCCATTCCATACTCTCTTGACTTAAAACCAGCCATCTTGTACAAACTAAATTCACTGTTGTTCAAACTAAATACCATAATAATTTTAAAATATTGACATACCAAACAAAACTGAGCATTGAATGATTACAGCTGCCCACGAAATCTACTCATTGCACAGACTAAGGAGAATAAACAATGTTGTCCTTGAGACCTGAGTTTCTCCTTGCATATAAAACTTTCAAATAACTTCTGGGAATTCAGCCAGGTAACACTTTCAGCGACCGCCGATATTTCGGTGATGAACACCTCGCCATTTTCAAAGCAAACTGCAACAGACAGGTGACTAGATGCAAATTTAAAATCATTGGGACATTCAGTCTACAGGAAACTTACTCACACCGACTTGCACTTACAGGCATATAGTTGTCACCATCCGGCTCAGCGTGAAGGGATACTTTGTACCTTGATACACAGGGCACATGTCGTTCCGACGCTGAGACTTTTCCAGCTGAGCTGCCCCATCTTGAAGGTACGTTTCGTCAAAATGGTTATAGTGATAGACAGATTGAACGTGCGTTGCGCTATCGGCCAACTGTACATCGGGTGATTGATGATAATTCTGAATCGACACCTAAGTCTACTGCCTTTTTGCCTTACGTGGAAAACACTTCCAACAAGATCGGTCGTGTTTTACGGAAATACGATGTGAAATGTGTTTTCCGACCTCCATCTAAAATTAGAGTGTTTTTGAGTTCTGTTAAGGATTATCTTGGTCTGCGCGAGGCGGGTGTATATCGCATTCCTTGTAGCTTCAGCATGGCATATATTGGTCAAACTATCAGGACCGTGGAGAACCGATGTACTGAGCATAAACGGCACACACGATTACAGCAGCCAAGTAGATCTGCTATTGCCGAACATTGCTTGGATACTGGTCACCCCATGTTATATAATAACGCTAAGATATTGGCATGCACGTCCAGATATTGGGACAGAGTTATTAAGGAGGCAGTTGAGATTAAATTAGCGAGCAATCTCGTTAACAGGGATGAAGGTTTTTGTTCGAACTCTGTTTGGAATCCGGCTCTCTCCCTTGCCAAAAAACAGAGGGACAGAGTCAATGCTACCTCACCTGCGAGTTCGTAGTCTCACTATCGATATCTCTGACTTTGATCATCTTTGGTGGCACTAGTGTTCTGTTAGTGTGCGTGTGTGTGTGTGTGTGTGTGTGTGTGTTATCTTTGCCTCATCAGTCCGAGAACCGAGGTTTTAAATTTGCATGTATGTCTCCTGTCCGTTGCAGTTTGCCTTGAAAATGGCGGGGTGTCCTCCCGCCAAAATATCGGCGATCGCTGCAAGTGTTACCGGCCTGAATTCCCGGAAGTTATTAGAATGTTGTCCTTATTTTTGGATTATGTGGTAACACAGATCACCATCCACAATTTTTTTTAATTTGTTTTTTTAGTAGATTTTTTTGGAATCACAGTTGTTGATTTTAACATTTATTTATCGACCCTTTTTTCAGCTGCTGATCATTTTTCTATAGCACATCGATTTTTACAGTGCATGAAACAAACACAAAACATTTATAACAATATAATGGCAGTAGGTATCTCTCTTAAGAATCGTCAAATGTATTTTCTCTGGTGTTTCGGCGGATATTTGTAGTTTCGTTTTCGCAATGGGTAAATGTAGTCAGCCCAAACAAATCCTGCTCATCAAGCCCAGCATACAACGTCCAGTATCTACAGGAAGCACTGGTATGTTTCCCATTACAAACGAAATGATTTTCAAAGTGTAATTTTACATGCCTATTGGCAGATCGGACTCAGATTAATCTAGTGCGATATTCGTTTTATCGACGTGTGTTAAGAGGGCAGTAAAACAACAAGAATCAGCAGAACTCCAGCAGTGTAAGTGCCGCCCTGGCCCGTGTTGACAGCTACTGGCCATGCAAAGCGCTGTTGCAGTATGGATTGTTCTTTGTCTTTTACTATTACTGTTAAATACATACACGAACAATGCGCTAGACTAATTCACGATCTCTCTATCGAATGGGCACGTAAATATACGATTCAAAATCATTTTGTTTGTAACGGGAAACAAACCGACGCCTTCCGTCGACGCTGGACGTCGTATGTGAGGCGTGATGAGTAGGAAGTGTTTGGGCTGATTCCACCTACACCCTGCGACAACGAAACTGCAAATATTCGCCGAAACACCAGAGAAAATGCACCTGCCGACCCATCGATGTATTGGTCCCGTCACTGTATCGGCAGTGTAATGCTGGCTTTGTTTTCACCCGTGTGTTATATTTTAAAGGCTTTTGAAATTATTATTAAAACGTTCATGAACAGAGTCACCTGACATTAACGACAGAAAGAGAATGCTAAAGTCATTAAATCCTAAGTTTAAGAATTAATAAATTAGAATTAATGAGCTAGACTCAAATTCTCCTGCTCCATCTAATCTCTTAAATTGATTAAATACCCGTTATCTTCATGTGAATGACTCATCTGACCCAGAAGTCGTTGTTGGAGACCGGAAAATTTTGGTAACGCAAGATCCTCTTAAGGTGTAATATCAATGCAAAGAAATTATTTGCATGATAATAACAGCGACAATCGGACTTCGTAAAAAAACACTAAATTGCAGCCGCGATTTGTAGAAATAAAAGCATGCTGGTGGCCTTCCATCATTGTGACACCCTACAAGCCACTACCAACGAAACTAACATGCTAAAACATTAACACAAGCGTTAGACATTATTAGTAAAAAGGATCGATCACATTACTATAGAATACAAAAAACTATTTTTTAGCATGACAGGTGAGAGATGTAAATTTTGTGCAAGTACTTGAAGGTGAATGAATAAGTCAACACATAAAAAAGCGGGTTGAGTAAGTGTTACCAGGATCTGGGCGAGTTGATCTACCATGTTCCAAGATGGCCGCCGAGTAAGTGACGCCAGAAACTATTTCCAGAAAGTTAAGTGATTTAGACAGGAATATAATTTAGTGTAACGCCGATAACAAATTAAATACGTGCGTTAGTGTATCGTTTAGTCTTGCCGTTGAAGGTTTGACTTTTCTTTGCGTATTTTTTCGGAAAACACGAAAAGATCGTAACTTCGCGAAGTCGCGCTTAGGCTTAAATTTTGTAAACGTGTTTGTTTCTTGTTTCACGGTAATTTAACTAGTTTTTCGGTAACAAATAAGTAAACTACCGTAAATATCGTATAACTTCATTGTTTTAAAACAGATTTCAGAAAAACAGCGTAACTTTATATCAGAAACTTGCTTATATACATTTGTTTATAGGCCCAATTCTCGTAACGTTTTTGGAGAATCAAACTTAAAGTATCTCGTTTAATTGTCCTTTTTTCATTCCATCGAGTGAAATATATAATAAATAGCGTATACCTTCATTGTTTTAATACAGATCTCAGAAAACAGCAGAATTTTAAATCAGAAACTTGCTTATATACATTTGTGAATAGGCTTAATTCTTGTAACGTCTTTTTTTGATTTTCGGTAATCTAATTGATTTATTCTAGCTAAAGTATTATTTTTGCCATGAGTGAGAAGTGCCTGACTTGCCGTAGAATTGTTAGTTCCGGGGTTTGGTGTGATGGATGCAGTAGTTTTTTTCACTGGGGGGACTGCAGTGGCGTGGGTGTCGGGAAAGTGGATCAGGCTCATCAGTGGTTATGTAGGATTTGCAGCAGAGATAGGAAGATAATGGAACAGGAGGGGAAAATTGCTGGCCTTCAGGCTGAGCTAGATCAGGCTAGGGAAGATCTGGACAGGTTAAGGAGGGAGAAGGGCAAAGAGAGGTGGGAAGTGGCAACAGGTAACAGAAGGAACAGGCCTAGAACTAAGTCTGACAGTTTTGTGGTGAATGTCAAAAATAAGATTGACCTGTTGCTTCAGTTAGAAACTGATGAGCCTCAAGCAGAGGTAGGTGTAGACAGGACACAACAAACTTTCAATAGGAAATTGAATAAGAATGTAGGAAAGTCATCGAAAAGGAAGAAAGTTTTGTTGTTAGGCAGTTCTCATGCCAGAGGTGTAGGCCAACTTCTGCAGGAGGAATTAGGACCAGAATACCAGGTCACAAATTTTTTCAAACCAAGTGCTAGTCTGGATCATGTGACAGAGGATTTAGGTTAACTCTGTAAACGATTTACCAGGGAAGACACCGTGGTTATTGTGGGAGGGCCAGGGAACAGCATCGACAGAGATCCTGGGTACAGTATGGAGTGTGACATGGTAAAGATTGCGTCGGCATCGAGACACACCAATGTTGAATTTGTATCTGCCCTGAGACGCCATGACCGGCCTCATTTGAACTCTTCTGTTGGGAGAGTTAATTTGGAGTTGGAATGGTTGCTTGGGTCGGGTGCGGGGGCTCATATTGGTGTGGTTCCTGTTGATTATCTCAATAGGTGGGACTATACCAGGCACGGCCTACATCTCAACAGGAAAGGGAAGGGGAAACTGGCTGGGGTAATAGCAGGAAATTTAAGGGGGGGAGGCACTGCCATGAATGGTAAAATACCGGTGGTTACAGGTGTTGGAGCAGCACCTTTTTTAGGATAGGTAAGACAGAAAGATGTCAAGTTCTACTAGAGGTCAGGATTGAAACAAATCTTCAGTTTAGGAAAGAAATTAAACAGCACAATTCTAGCACATTGGATCACCAATCACAGCTGTCAATTATAAAATTTCACCAATCACCAGAAATTTTATCTCCACCAAGTTGTATCTCAGTCCTAGGTAATTGCGTTGATGGATTAAAGTCACCCAACCCAGTTGACATAATCTGCCTCTCTGAACACCATGTGACCACTGGTATAGCAACTAGGCCTAAGCACAATGAGAAACTCAGACAGGACAGTACAGCAAATGTTAGAATAAGGAAAGGTTCTCATAAAAGTATAATTAAAAATAATGTAAGTATATTTCATCAAAATATTGGGAGTATAAAGAATAAAACAGATGAGCTTCTGGTCTGTTTAGAAGATTTAGAAGCTGAGGATGAAATAGATATACTATACCTGTCTGAGCATCACATTGTTACTGATATGGATAAGGTAAATGTAAGTGGATATAAGCTCTCTGCACATGTAATGAGAGAAAATATGGAGAAAGGAGGAGTTGCCATATATGTCAAAAGTTATCATTGTGCAAAAAGTATAGAAACAAAAAAGTTTTGTGTAGAGGAACATATAGAAGCATGTGCCTGTGGGCTTAAATTAAATAAAGGCACATTTATAATTGTAACTGCATATAGGTCCCCACCAGGAAATTTTCATCTATTTCTGGAAAATTTGGACTCCTTGTTGTGCTATCTGTCAGACAGGGGGAAGCAAATTATTATTTGTGGGGACTTCAATGTAGATTCTCTGAAAGAGGGTAATAGGAAAAATGACATTGAAGTATTACTCAGTTCTTTCAATTTGACACCCGTTATTGATTTTCCTACTCGGGTGGTAAAGGATAGCAGCTCACTGATAGATAACTTCTTTATAGACCAAGATAAGTTTAACCAGATAAATGCTCAGCCTGTTGAGAATGGTCTTTCTGATCATGGTGCGTAGCTAGTTACAATATATGACATAGCTCCATTCAGCAATACTAAACAGTCCTCCAAAGAATACGTTCAGTCAACGATTTAACAATTGCAAATTTCAGGGAAAGCCTACAGCAGTTAGACTGGGATGAGGTGTGCCATGAACCTGATGCCAATTTAAAATATAATTTATTTCATGACATTTTTGTAAATGCATTTGAAAACTGCTTCCCCAAGAAAATAGTTAAATTACTTGTAAGAAACCTTGTAACAAACCATGGCTTAGTAAGGGTGTAAAAATGTCTTGTAACCGAAAAAGGGAAATGTATCTGACAGCAAGAAAGAGTAGTTACCCAGAAACTGTCAAACATTATAAAAACTACTGTGCTATATTAAGAAAAGTTATTAAAAACTCCAGAAGTATGTGTATCATGTCTGAAATCAGCAACTCTGATAATAAAATTAAAACAATTTGGAATATTATTGAAAGAGAAACAGGTCAACCAAGAGCACAGAAAGAGAGTATTACCATCAAATTGAATGAAAACTTTACGAACAAAAAGTCAGAAGTTGAAAATATTTTTAATAATCATTTTCTAAATGTTGTGGATATAGTAGGATCCAGGTGTTCATTAGAAGATGCTAGGCTGTTAATGGAAGAGGCCATACCTATGCAATTTGATACAATTGAAATCTCACCCACTTATCTCTCTGAAATTAGGAAAATAATAAACTTGCTTAAAAGCAAAAACTCACATGGAATTGATGGCATTTCCAGCAAAATACTAAAAGCTTCTTCTCAACAGATAAGTAAGATTCTCAGCCACCTGTATAATAGCTCTCTGGAACAGGGCATTTTCCCTGATAGACTGAAATATGCTATTGTTATACCTTTGCATAAAAAGGGGGATATATCTGATGTCAACAATTACCGTCCAATCTCCCTTCTAACAGCTTTATCCAAAATCTTTGAGAAAGTAATGTATTCAAGAGTAGCTTCACATATCTGTAAAAATGAAGTACTAACAAAATGTCAGTTTGGTTTCCAGAAAGGTGTTTCAACAGAAAATGCCATATATGCTTTCACTAATTAAATTTTGAATGATCTGAATAACCGAACACCACCCATTGGGATTTTTTGTGATCTCTCAAAGGCTTTTGATTGTGTAAATCATGAAATTCTGCTAGACAAGCTCAAATATTGTGGCATGAGTGGGACAGTGCACAAATGGTTCAATTCGTACCTAACTGGACGAGTGCAGAAAGTTGAAATAAGCAGTTCTCATAATATGCAGAGATCAGCTCATTCCTCGAACTGGGGAACTATCAAGAATGGGGTTCCACAAGGGTCAGTCTTGGGTCCTTTGTTGTTCTTAATATATGTTAATGACTTGCCATTCTATATCCATGAAGAGGCAAAGTTAGTTCTCTTTGCTGATGATACAAGTATAGTAATCACACCTGACAAACAAGAATTAACTGATGAAATTGTCAATACTGTCTTTCAGAAAATTACTAAGTGGTTCCTTGTAAACGGACTCTCACTGAATTTTGATAAGACACAGTACATACAGTTCCGTACAGTGAATGGTATGGCGCCATATAGACCTTAATCAGAAGCATATAGCTAAGGTAGAATATTCCAAATTTTTAAGTGTGTCCATTGATGAGAGATTAAATTGGAAGAAACACATTGATGATCCGCTGAAATGTTTGAGTTCAGATACTCATGCAATAAGGGTCATTGCAAATTTTGGTGATAAACATCTTAGTAAATTAGCTTACTACGCCTATTTTCACTCATTGCTTTCATATGGTATCATATTTTGGGGTAATTCATCACTGAGTAATAAAGTATTTATTGCACAAAAGCGTGTAATCAGAATAATAGCTGGAGTCCACCCAAGCAGATATTTATTTAAGGATCTAGGGATATTCACAGTAGCTTCTCATTATATATACTCTCTTATGAAATTTGTTATTAACATCCAAACCCAATTCAAAAGTAATAGCAGTGTGCATAACTACAATACTAGCAGAAAGGATGATCTTCACTATTCAAGATTAAATCTAACTTTGGCACAGAAAAGGGTGAATTATACTGCCACTTAAGTCTTTGGTCACTTACCAAATAGTATCAAAAGTCTGGCAGATGACCAACAAGTATTTAAGAAGAAATTAAAAGAATTTCTGAATGACAACTCCTTCTACTCCATAGAGGAATTTTTAGATATAAACTAAGAAAAAAAATCATAAAAAAATAAAAAAACACAAAAAAATAAAAAAGTTGTTATATTAACTTAAGTATGTTGTTGAATTAACTTAATTATGTCATATATTGGAAAATTTGACTCGTTCCACATCATTACGAAATAACGTATTCATGATCCATGGAACTAGTATCAATCTAATCTAATCTAACCCTGTGATCAATAGTTTATACCAAATACACACTATCAGTTTTAGATTTTGACGTTATATTGATTATTGCAGTATAGTCACTTGATTTTTATAATAATCATTACGAGGTAGTCTTGCTTTTTCTAAAAAAAAAACATCAGGAAGTATATATATAGAAAGAATACAGTTCAAAACTATGGTGACAGTCTAGAAAACATTATAGCATCAATTTTCTTGTCTTTTGTTGCCAGTATTCACTTCATCTTCGACAAAACTAATGGAAAAAAATCCAGACAAGCGAAACAGCTCTGGGCAAATTGTGATAAGACAGCATGTGAAGACTTAAAGCAAGAGTTGTAGCCCAGATGAAGACTGAATTTTGCTGAAGACTACATCAGTAGGTGTACTTTCTCTAATGCAAGGACCTCTATTAATCACCTGTACATTAGCCCAAAGTGACAAATGAATCTCATATGGTTTATACATCTTTTCCAGGGGACAATCAGAGTGAAAATATTTTAAGAAACACGCAACATAAGTGCTGATTTGCATCGTATTTTATTCACCAACCGGATTCAGTGCAAGATCATACTCACGGTAGTCAAAATACTATCACAAATCCAACACTACATGTCATACTTTTTTTTTAAGTTGCTTGGTTTCTGCCTGGTTGGATGCTGCCCACCACGAATTCCTCTCCTATGCCAAACTCTTCTTCGACTATTTGCTGAATGTATTCCAATCTTTGTCTTCCTCTAAAGTTTTTACCCTCGACATCTCCCTCTGATACCATGGAAGTTATTCCCTGATATCTTAATAGATATTCTATCATCCTGTCCCTTCTTCTTGTCAGTGTTTCACACATATTTCTTTCCTCACCGATTCTGCGCAGAAGCTCCTCGTTTCTTACCTTATCAGTCCAACTAATTTTCAACGTTCGTCAGCAGCACCACATCTCAAATGCTTCTATTCTCTTCTGTTCCGATTTCCCTGCAGTCCATGTTTCACTACCATACGATGCTGCGCTCCAAACATACATTCTCGGAAATTTCATCCTCAAATCAGGCCTATGTTTGATACAAGTAGACTTCTCTTGGCCAGGAATGCCCTTTTCGCTAGTACTAGTCAGCTTATTGTGTCATCCTTGCTCCATCCATCATCGGTTATTTTGCTGCCTAGGTAGCAGAATTTCTTAATTTCATCTACTTTGTAATCCCCAGTTCTGATGTTCAGTTTCTCGCTGTTCTCACTTCTGCTGCTTCTCACTGCATTCGTCTTTATTTTGTTTACTCTCAGTCCATATTCTGCACTCATTAGACTCTTCGTTCCATTCAGCAGATCCTGTAAATCTTCTTCACTTTCACTCAGAGTAGCAATGTCCTCAGCAAATCTTATCGTTCATACCTTTTCACCTTGGATTTTAATGCCTCTCTTGAACCTTCCTTTTTTTCGTCATTGCTTCTTCGGTGTGAAGATTGATAAGCAGAGGCAAAAGATTACATCCCCGTCTTACACTCTTTTTAACCCGAGAATTTCTTCCTTGATCTTTCAGTCTTATTGTTCCCTCTTGATTCTGGTACATGTTGTATAGTACCCTTCTTTCCCTATAACCTACCCCTATTATACTCAGAATTTCTAACATCTTGTACCACTCAACATTGTCAAAGGCTTTTTTTCAGGTCGACAGACCCTATGAACGTGTCTCGATTTTTGCTCATTTTTTTCTGTTATCAACTGCAATGTCATAGCTGCATCTCTGGTGCCGCTTTACCTTTCCTAAAGGCAAACTGATCGTCATCTAACAAATCCTCAATTTTCTTTTTCTTTCTTCTTTAAATTATTCTTCTCATCAACATGGACGTATGAGCTGTTAAGCTGGTTGTGCGCTAATTCTCGCACTTGTTTGCTCTTGCTATCTTACGAACTGTTGGATGGTGTTTTTCCGAAAGTCTAATAGTATATCGCCAGTCTCATACATTCTACACACCAGCTTCAGTAGTCGTTTTGGCGCCATCAATTATTTTGGAAATTCCGTTGGAATGTTATCTATCACTTCTACCTTATTTCATTTTAAGTCCTCAGGGCTCTTCTAAAATCTGGTTCTAATACTGGACCCCTTATCTCTTCTATATTGACTACTGTTTCTTCTTCTACCACGTCATCATACAAGTCTTCTCCCTCATAAGAGGTCTTAAGTGTACTCTTTCCACCTATCTGCTCTCTCCTTTGCATTTAACAGTGGAATTCCCAGTGCATCCTTAATGCTACCGACCTTGCTATTAATTTCACCGAAGGTTGTTTTGACTTTCCTATATGCTAAGTCATCGCTTGGAGTGACCGCGTGGTTTGAGGCGTCATGTCACGGACTGCGCGGCCACTCCTGCCGGAGGTTCGACTTCTCCCTCGGGCATGGGTGTGTGTGTTGTTCTTAGTATAAGTTAGTTTAAATTAGTTTAAGTAGTGTGTAAGTCTAGGGACCGATGACCTAAGCAGTTTGGTCCCTTATAATTCACACACATTTGAACATATGCTAAGTCAGTCCTTTCGACAATCATTTATTTTTCGATTTCTTCACAATTTCCATGCAGCAATTTCGCCTTACCTTCCCTGCACTTTCTATTTATCTCGTGCTTGAGTGACCTGTATTTCTGCATTTCTGAATTTCCGTCATCATCTTCTTTCCAAGGATTAGGCTGTTGCCTGTTTTGCCTGTTCCGAACTCACAAACAAAATCATTTGCATCTTTTTCTAAGTCTTCCAATACCTCGTTTCCCGTTCGACTTGTAGTTCAGTGTCTTCTGACGAATTCTGTGACCTGGCATTTTCATGAGGCGTTGATTCCAGTTTTCACGATATTTTTGAATTTTTTCATTCATGCTGAAAATATTTACTTCTGATCTAATCATGTCTCTTCTTGTTCAGCCCTTCGTCTTTCTTAGAAACTTCATCACTGCTGTTTGAATCTTATTTTCTTTGTTTTTTTGTGGTAACCCAGCCTTCGCTTCTGTAGGATAACACTGTAACCGCTATTACTTTATAGAATTTCATCGTGGTTTCTTTTCGTACTTAAGGGCCCAATGTTCTGCTACTGGTATCACACACAGCTTGGAATTTGTGTATTTTATTTTCAATATCAGGGTCCAAATCAAAACTTATAGCACAGCCTAAATAAGAGATTTCAGACACTGTTTCTAAAACTAAATTATCCAATACACTTTTTGATCTTTCTGGATATTTTCCTCGAAATGCCGTTTTTTATGTTACTAGAAATTTTAAAGTTGTACTTCTTACAAATTTCGTACAGCTGGTATACTGGTCTTTGGAGGTCATCTTCATTCTTTTGAATAATAACGATCTCATCAGGAAATGAAAGTACGTCTAGGTATTCCTCATTCGTTATCTTAATTCCTTTGTTTATTTTACATTTCCATTTGCGAAGAATGACATCAATGTAGATATTAAAAGGGGTGGATGATAGTCCACATTCTTGTCTAATCCGAATTTACTTGAACTTTTTTTTTAATTTCTTTCTTTCCAAGCCGGCCGTTGTGGCTGAGCGGTTCTAGGCGCTTTAGTCTGGAACCGCGCGACCGCTACGGTCGCAGGTTCGAATCCTGCCTCGGGCATGGATGTGTGTGATGTCCTTAGGTTAGTTGGGTTTAAGTAGTTCTAAGTTCTATGGGACTGATGACCTCAGATGTTAAGTCCCATAGTGCTCAGAGACATTTGAACCATTTTTCTTTCGGAAATCAACTAAGGTGTTTTCTCTGTTACCCACGATTTCTTCGCAGTTACCTTCCTTGTGCCTATGTTTCTCTTTCCAGTTTCTGTAATTACCGTTTTTAGAGATCTCTACACCTCTACAACTGAACTGCCTACTGAGCTATTCATTATCGCACTATCAATGCCCGTAGAGAACGTGAAGCGTATCTCTTCGTTCCTTAGTACTTCTGTATGCCACTTCTTTGAGCACTAATTCTTTCTGGCTAGTCTCTTAAACTTGACCCTGCTCCTCATCGTCACTAAATTGTGATACGAGTCTATATCTGTTAATGGCTAAGTCTTACTGTCCAATATCTTATTTCGGAATCTCTTCTTGACCATCTAACTGGGATCATCCCTTATCTTATGGCCTTTTCCACGTATATCTTCTCCTCTTGTAATTCTTGAACAGGTTATTCGCTATCACTAGCTGAAATTTATTGCAGAACTCAATTACTTTTTCTCTTCTCTTATTTCTTCTATCAATCCCATATTCCTCTGTAAGCCATTCTTCCACTTCTTCCCCTAGGATCGCATTTCAGTCCCCCTTTTCGTATTGAATTACCCATTCAATAACCTCACATACTTTTTTTGTTTCGTCTTCTGCTTGTGACGTCGGCATATACGCCTGAACTATTGTTGTCGGTGTTGGCTTGCTGTCGATTCTGATGAGAACAACCTTACCACTGAACTGGTCACAATAATTCGCTCTCTGTCCTACTTCCCTATTGATAACAAATCCTTCTCCCATTATACCATTCTGTGCTGCTGTTGATTTTTACCCAGTACTCGTGTGATCAGAAATCTCTGCCTTTTTTCCATTTCACTTCACTGACACCACTATATCTAGATCGAGCCTTAGCGTTTCCCTTTCAGATTTTCCAGCTTCCCTACCACGTTCTAACTTCTGACATTCCACATCAAATTTCGTAGAACGTTATCCTTTCGTTGGTTATTAAAATTTTTATCCTTATACTTGGCAGCCTCCCCCCCCCCCCCCCCTCCCCCTGGAGATCCGAAAGGCGGACTAGCCCAGAATGTTTTGCCAATGAAGAGATATCATGACACTTTTTCAATTACAGAACCATGTCCATTGAATACACATTATGTGTCTTTAATGCAGTGGTTTCCATTGCCTTCTGCATCGTCATTCCGTTAATCATTGTTGATTCTTCTGCCTTTTACGGGCAGTTTCCCACATCAAGGACATGTGAGTGCCCTGAACCTCTGTGCGCTCTTCCGCCCTTTTTAGCAAGGCCGTTGACAAAACGAAGGTGACTTCTTGCACCGAAAGTATCCGGCATCCACTGCTGATGGCTTTTATTCAAAATTTAAGCTGAACTCTTGACTGAGGACGTTTTGGTTATTAATCAAAGACGCCACAACTAGACCACAGGTGCAAATTGAACAGCTTACGAAAAAGCAAAACACCTCATGAAATTCAAAGAGTACAGATCCAACACAACATGACATTCTGAGAGACAGACGCTAATCAGTTCGAATTTATCAGCGCCTGTCTCTCAGACAGTCATTGTGTATTGTATCTGCACTATTTCAAATTAATGACGTGTTTTGTATTTTCGTAAGGCTGCGTGTTATTGGTACAACACTTAGAAAATGCAACAGATGTACTAAAGAGACTGCCTACACTACGCTTCTCCGTCCTCTTTTGGAGTGCTGCTGCGTGGTCTGGGACCGTTACTAGACAGGATTAACGGAGTGTATCGAGAAAGTTCAGAGAAGAGCAGCACGTTTTGTGTTATCGTGAAATAGGGGAGAGAGTGTCACTCACATGATACAGGATTTGGGGTGAACATCATTTAAACAACGGCGTTTTTCGTTGCTGCAGAATCTTCACACAGTTATCAACTTTCTCCTCAGAGTGAGAAAATATTCTGTTGACACCGACCTACATAGCATAGCGAGAAACGATCACCATAATAAAACAGGGCAAATCAGAGCACGCACGGAAAGATATAGGTTCAAATGGTTCAAATGGCTCTGAGCACTATGAGACTTAACATCTGTGGTCATCAGTCCCCTAGAACTTAGAACTACTTAAACCTAACTAACCTAAGGACATCACACACATCCATGCCCGAGGCAGGATTCGAACCTGCGACCGTAGCAGTCGCGCGGTTCCGGACTGAGCGCCTGAACCGCTAGACCACCGCGGCCGGGTGTTCGTTTTTTCAGCGCACTGTTCGAGACTGGAATAATGGAGAATCATCCATGAACGCTCTGCCAGGCACTTAAGTGTGATTTGCAGACTATCCATGGAGATGTAGATTAAGATATATGGTGTGTATTGTTGGATTTGCAATATTATTTTGATTACCGTGAGCATGGTCTTGGACTGAAACCGGTTGGTGAATAAAATACTACCCAGTATTCGTGTTACATATGCCTTTAAAAAAATCTCATTTGAATTCACGAACACACATGAGATGATGAACTCAGCGAGATGAGCCAATTGATCTAACAAGTAGGACCAGAACTAAGAAGATCTTCTTTTCGCAGTCAGATATCAGACACTTGCAGTAGCCTCGCAGTACAATGTTTGTGCATTATTCATAGTTTTTTGTGCTTATTTTTAAAATTAAACAGCAACTAGTATTTGTGCACATTTAGTTCTTGTAATTTATTTACTCCCATGAACAGGATGGCCTGCATGCCTCGATGATATAGATAACCCTATGATAGGTACAGCTAAAACAAAGAGGTATCTATCGAATGACCAGAGCAATATTTCGCTTCTGGATAGGATCAGCAACCTTTTCAGATGTCTTAGGGTAACAGTCTGGATGAATGACTGATCTGGACTTATGACATCAGTCAGCACAATCTTGATGTGTACGTAATGCAAACTGCTGAAAGCAAGGAGAAGTTACAGTCATTATTTTGCCCAGGTCATACAGCTCTAAGCTATGGCTTAATGATAATGGCAGCACCTTGGGTAAAATATTCCGGAGGTAACATAGTACCCCATTTGCAACTCCAGACGGGGGGAGGGGGGGGGAGGGGGGGACTACTGAGGAGGATGTCATCATCACGAAAAACAAAATATGCATTTTACGAGTCAGAGCAGGGAATTTTAAATGTGCATCGGCAAGAAGGCTAGAGGATTTAAACATGAAAATGGATAGTCTGAAGATATATGTAGTGGGCATTAGCGAAAAGCCGTGGCAAGCAGAACAGAACTTCTGGTCAGATGAGTACAGGGTTATAATTATAAAATGAAATAGCAGTAACTTATGAGTATGTCTAATAATGAATGAGGAAATTGGAACGCCGGTAAGCTACTATGAACAGCAGAGTGGACGCATTATCGTAGTCTACACTGACACGAAACCACAGTAGTACAAGTTTACATGCCAACTAGCTCAATAGATGATGTAGAAACAGAAATAATGTATTAGAAGACAAAGGAAATTATTCAGACAATTAAGAGAGACGAAAATTTAGTAAGGATGGGGGACTAGAATTCGTGAGTATGAAACAGGAAGAGAAAGAAAAAAAATAGGACTGGAGAAAAATGAGTGAAAAGGCAAGGCCTGGTAGAATTCTGCACAGAATGTAATGTAGTCGTCATTAAAACTCGGTTTCAGAATCACGAACGAAGGTTGTGTGCATAGAAGAGGCCTGGAGACACTGGTAAGTTTCAAATAGATTATATAATGGTAAGATAGAGATTTCGAAACCAGGTTTTAAACTGTAAGACATTTCCGGGGCCAGTTGCGGACTCTGACCGTAATTTATTGGTCATGAACTGCGGACTAAAACTTAAGAAACTGTAAAAAATAGGTAATTAAGGAAATGGGACGTGAATAGTAGTAGAACCAGAGATTTTTGATAGTTTCAGAGAGAGCATTAGCCAAACATTAAAAAACGGAGAGGAATACAGCAGAATACGAATGGTTAGATTTGAGAGATGAAATAGCGAGGACGGTAGAGAGTCAAATAATTAAAAGGACAAGGCATAGCAGAAATCCTTGATTAACACAGGGAGTACTGAATTTAATTCCTGAAAGGAGAAAATATACACCGAAGAGCCAAAGAAACTGGTGCACCTGCGTAATATCGTGTAGAGCACAAGCGAGCACACAGAAGTGCCGTAAGGTGACGTGGTATGGACTCGAATAATGTCTGAAGTAGTGCTGGAGGGAACTGGCACTATGAATCCTGCAGGGTTGCCCATAAATCCGTAAGAGTACGGGAGAGTGGAGATCCCTTCCGCACAGCACGTTGCAAGGCATCCCAGATATGCTCAATAATGTTCAAGTCTGGGGAGTCTGGTAGCTAGCGGAATTGTTTAAACTCAGAAGAGTGTTCCTGGAGCCATTCTGTAGCAGTTCTGGACGTGTGGGGTGTCGCATTGTCCTGCTGGAATGGCCCAAGACCGTCGGAATGCACAATGGACATAAATGGATGCAGGTGATCAGACAGGACGTTTAAATACGTGTCACCTGTCAGAGTCGTATCTACACGTATCAGGGGTTCCATATAATTCCAACTGCACACGCTCCACACCATTAGAGAGCCTCCACCAGCTTAGCAGTCCCCTGCTGACATGCAGGGTCCATGGATTCATGAAGTTGTCTCCATACGCGTACACTTCCATCCGCTCGACACAACTTGAAACGAGACTCGTCCGACCAGGCAACATGTTTCCAGTCATCAACATTCCAATGTCGGTGTTGACGGGCCCAGCTTTGTGTCGTGCAGTCATGAAGGGCACACGGGTGGGACCTCGGCTCCGAGAGCCTTTATCGATGATGTTTCGTTGAATGGTTCGCACGCTGGCACTTGTTGATGGCCCAGCATTGAAATCTGCAGCAATTTGCGGAAGGGTTGCACTTCTGTCACGCTAAACGATTCTCTTAAGCCCCCGTTGGTGCCTCTCTTGCAGCTCACAGTGATGTTGGAGACTTAATGTTTCACCGGATTCCGGATATACACGGTACACTCGTAAAATGGCCGTACGGGATAAATCCCACTTCATCTCTGCCTCGGAGATGCTGTGTCCCATCGCTCGTGCGCCGACTATAACACCACGTTCAGACTCACTTAAATCTCTATAACATATCATTGTAGCAGCAGTAACCGATCTAATAACTGCGTCAGACACTTGCTGTCTTATATAGGCGTTGCCGAGCGCAGCGCCGTATTCTGCCTGTGTACATATCTCTGAATACTATACCAGTTTCTTTAGCGATTCGGTGCATAAATGCATTAAATGTGCCGTGTCGACAGCATCTTCGTCAACCAAGCCCGGCGCGCCGCACAACTCTCACACTTACACGCTTCTAATCTCCGCTACTGCGCCGCCAGGTAAGCATTGCTCTTTTATCACTCGCTGTTCTCTGTTGGATGACGCCACGCTTTCACTCAACCAGAGAACATGAAATTCATATGACGTCACTATATGGGTCTCTTATTGCTTGGCGAATACTTTTAAGCAGCCGCCACTTGGGATCTTAATCTATTCTTGGTTCTCTCCAGAGGATACGCAGACTAGCATGACATTCCAGAGTGAGCAGAAATACTGTCCTGAGAATATATATATATCACTTCCATGTGCATCATCTACATCTACATCTACATGATTATTCTGCAATTCACATTTAAGTGCTTGGAAGAGGGTTCATCGAACCACAATCATACTATCTCTCTACCATTCCACTCCCGAACAGCGCGCGGGAAAAACGAACACCTAAACCTTTCTGTTCGAGCTCTGATTTATCTTATTTTATTTTGATGATCATTGCTACCTATGTAGGTTGGGCTCAACAAAATATTTTCGCATTCGGAAGAGAAAGTTGGTGACTGAAATTTCGTAAATAGATCTCGCCGCGACGAAAAATGTCTTTGCTTTAATGACTTCCATCCCAACTCGCGTATCATATCTGCCACACTCTCTTCCCTATTGCGTGATAATACAAAACGAGCTGCCCTTTTTTGCACCCTTTCGATGTCCCCCGTCAATCCCACCTGGTAAGGATCCCACACCGGGCATCAATATTCTAACAGAGGACGAACGAGTGTAGTGTAAGCTGTCTCTTTAGTGGACTTGTTGCATCTTCTAAGTGTCCTGCCAATGAAACGCAACCTTTGGCTCGCCTTCCCCACAATATTATCTATGTGGTCTTTCCAACTGAAGTTGTTCGTAATTTTAACACCCAGGTACTTAGTTGAATTGACAGCCTTGAGAATTGTACTATTTATCGAGTAATCGAATTCCAACGGATTTCTTTTGGAACTCATGTGGATCACCTCACACTTTTCGTTATTTAGCGTCAACTGCTACCTGCCACACCATACAGCAATCTTTTCTAAATCGCTTTGCAACTGATATTGGTCTTCGGATGACCTTACTAGACGGTAAATTACAGCATCATCTGCGAACAACCTAAGAGAACTGCTCAGATTGTCACCCAGGCACTAAGTAAAAATTATTTTTATATTATAATCAGTTTTTGTACTGAGTATCTAAATGAAGAAAGGACTTCACAACTGTCATAGAAGGAACTGATTATTCTACTTTCAAATCTGACGCCGAGTTAAATACGCACAATGTTCACTATGGAGCATTAAGAATACAATCAGCACATCATGGGCCAATGATTAAGTTGTCTGGCCTTCTTTTATGAACAGTTAAGTGCTGATGGTGCTCTGTATTTTAGTAGCATGCACTGCTGGAGTTGCTAGAAGATGTTTCACTAGCAACGCAGTTGGAAATATGGGTGCAGTAGGTTGAACGTCGAGCACATTTTTCCTTGGCGACTAGGTATGCCTTGAATCATTTTTTTTATGGTTAATAGTTCGGTAAAGAAGGACCAGTGACTTGGCTGCCATTGTTGTCAGGTTTAATTCCCCTTGACTAACCTTTTTGGGGCATCGTAAAAGACATTGAGTATCAACAGTCTTCTACAACGCAAAGTGATAGGAATTATTAAATTCGCAAATCCTGCCGCCAGATGCACAGATACCTCATCATACTCAAGTGTACGAATAGCCCAGTCAACGAAGATTAAAAAAAAGGTCGATTAGGAGAAAAAATTCGTGTAGTCGCAAATTTTTGAGCAGGGGTAGGGGGGAGTGTCATAACAATACACAAATAATCCTGATCGGTGAGATGTGGGGAGGGGTGAGTGGAGGGTGTTTTAAGGTCACTTTTTTTGTTTTTCTTGAATAAGTCGAAAACTGCGGCTTCCAGTGAAAATGTTTCCTGCTACAATGTTAGAGTACAGCAATTACTAAAACGCTCTACTCAGTTTCTCTCTAGGACCAATGGTTTCCACGTTACAGGGGATAGAATAGTCTCAGATTATAAAAAATAGTGTTTTAATGGTAGGTAATTAATGTTCGTTGTTAAACTAGATGACAAACTCTGCATTGCTGGGTATCCAGTTTTCGCCAGTTTTCTGTTACAATCAAAAACAAAAAATGAAGTGCGTTTGTAGAGTAACATCGAAAAAATCCATTTTCATGTATTTGTGAAAACACCTTTGAAATTATGAAACAGATGTATAAATAAAATATCCAAATTAAAGAAAGATTCCATTTCTGTACGTCGTGCGCGGCTGTTCGCGTCTCTACAACGCGATTTTGTAGAAGTCTCCATGACTAAGCTTATACAGCTATTGTTTTGCCTATAACCCTGGGTTCGGTGTGGGGCGGTGGTGGGGTGAGTGAACTGCTGTAGCCTGTTGTGGGGTTGTGGACCACTCAGGGCTACGGCGGGGACGAAGCCTCTCCGTCGTTTCTAGGTCCCCAGTTCCATACAATTGTTTTGCCTACAGCCGTTTACACTTCGCAGTTGAAACCTGTCAAAATGGCTACCAGGTGTCACGGATTTCCTTAAGCTGACTCGACTGTAGGAGTGTCTTAGACTTGTCCCATATTATGTAGTACTTTCCGTACCCAAAATGATTCAATGATGATAGAATGACTGACTGACTGACGTGGCATTTCTTCGCGCTTCTCAGTGTGTATGACGTCATATCTCTTGAACTATAGCTCGAACAATGATGTATTTGCGTAGATACATTCAGCGGCCTATGTGGATACTGTCTGCAAAATATGTTGCGAATAGTGTTAGTAGCAAATAAGTAATAAATTTAAACGTCATGCAAGGTGCGGAAGTTTTTCCGCATTCCATTGTTCATGACATCTCCTGAACTATGTAGGTAGGTGGTTCCTACCCCAAGAGCGATTCTTGCCTGACAGTATGGGATACGTGTACCAAGTTAGGTTGAAATTGGTCCATTGGTTTAAAGGGAGATGTGGATAGAAAACACACTCACACTTTTGTTGTATGCATGAATGAAATGGGTTAAAAACAAATGTTAAACTATGTACCACAACAAAACGCAGTAGTATTGTATTGTATTGTTGGGATGTGATAGGCTGGAAGGGATGGAGGAAAGTGGCAGAAGGTGAACATGACACACACACGTTATCTTCACGAATTTAAGCAAAAGTTGTGAAAAAAGGTGCCAATGTGTGGAAAACTTACCTTGTTCGCGTGTTATATCATCGCTAATGTTGCGGATAAAATGAGTAAAGAAGTAGTAAAATGCATAACGAAGCCATGTGCTCAGTTTACACTTCGTGTAGTGACTGAACATGAGCAGCCACAGTCACTTACAAAGGAACATGAGAACAGACACACACTAATTTTTGCTATTCCAAAGTACGTGTTGCTGAAGGTGTTTCGTGCATTAAATGCAAGACGCTTTATCTGTATAGTAGTACAGAAGCTAGTGAAAAGCAAGAAGTATGGCTGTGTCGAGAATGTTCTAAACAAGGAGTAGGCCTAACGTTTAACAGTAGTAGGCCTATGGTACACATTAAAGCAGGGTTCACGCACGCAACTAATATGAAGCCACAGCTTGTGGCTTTCTGAAGTGGCATCGCGAGCTACCATACACACAGGACGCCATAAATTCTACGTAGTTGCACAGCTTTCAACATGGCGTCCACTGAAATCATATGGACAGTTAGCAGTGTTACAGTGCTGGTTATGGAATTAGAGATGTGACAAGAGTTAAATACAAGAAAGACGAAACCCAAATGTTAGATCCGAAAATACACTGACGGACAAGAAACGTACCACCAAAAGTTGACAGCATAAACAAAAGTTGGTAGGCGTGTTTCTACATGTGAAAGATAATGTCTGTTTAAATTTCGCGCCAGTTACACAGGAGTGATTCTAGTACCGCCACTATGGGGATGCAAATCAGGTTGGCTTTAAATACGGGCCGTAAAGGAGGTGAGCCTAATTTACCTTCTAGACTAACATGATGAGTTGAAGTTAGACAAAAATGCCTTTAAAGCGAAAAAGACGTCATTGTCAACACTGGATATACAGGGTCGTGTGGTAAGGCTACGAGAATCTGGATGTTCTTTCTGCGTCACTGCAGAAAGACTTGGCAAGAATGTGGCAACCGTACATGATTGCTCCAGATGGCCAAGTGGCACTACCGAGAGGGAAGACCATTGTGTTCGCCATGTGGCTCTGTCGCATCGCACTGCATCTGCAGCAGCAGTTTGAGAAGCATTTGGCACCACAGTGACACATCGAACTGTTACAGATTGTTTAGTTCATCAACAGCTCCGGGTCAGACGCCCTGTATCGGGGCCGCAGACCACTGGCAATTGCGGCTTCAGTGGTATCAAGTGAGAGCTCACTGCAGGGCAGGATGGAGGTCTTGTATTTTCCGATTAAAGCTGGTTCTGCCTCGTTGCTAGTGATGGCCGCACCAGTAGGATGGGGCTCCTCCAATTTCACACCGACGTGGTGACCAAACCAAAAGTTCTACTGTCACCTCCGTATAACATGTTAGTTTTCGGATCAGGAGTCGCAAGATGCGGGCTGTGATGTTGTCCATGCGTCTGGGTAGAATTACTCATTGACATGGTCCGTCAGGAGACAGAAAGTGGACGAAAGCGATCGAAGAGTAGCGGTTTGTAAGGGCAGAGGGAAAAAAGTGCCAAGACAAGCGCCAAGGGGAAAAAAACCTCTGCGACAGTAGGACGGGTAGTAAGGGCAGTAGCGGCTTGCTATCTGCGACAGTGTACGCAGTTATGTTAGTGCGAGGTATTGTGCATCGTTACCTTTGTCGCTGCGGGTGCTCATTGTAGATGGGCCAGTCCGGGCGCTGCAGCTGGGCTCCTGGGAATTCTCCTGGGCTTGCTGCAGCGGCTTCGAACCTGCAACAGTCCGAGGTCGTCATACACTACTGGCCATTAAAACTGCTACACCACGAACATGATGTGCTGCAGACGCGAAATTTAACCGACAGGAAGACGATGTTGTGATATGCAAATGATTAGCTTTTCAGAGCATTCACACAAGGTTGCCGCCGGTGGCGACACCTACAACATGCTGACGTGAGGAAAGTTTCCAACCGATATCTCATACACAAACAGCAGTTGACCGGCGTTGCCTCGTGAAACATTGTTATGATGCCTCGTGTAAGGAGGAGAAATGCGTACCATAACGTTTCCAACTTTGATAAAGGTCGGATTGTAGCCTATCGCGATTACGGTTTATCGTATCGCGACACTGCTGCTCGCGTTGGCTGAGATCCAATGACTGTTAGCAGAATATGGAATCGTTGGGTTCATGAGGGTGATACGGAACGCCGTGCTGGATCCCAACGGCCTCGTATCACTAGAAGTCGAGAAGACGGGCATGTTATCCGCATGGCTGTAACGGATCGTGCAGCCACGTCTCGATCCCTGACTCAACAGATGGGGACATTTGCAAGACAAGAACCATCTGCACGAACAGCTCGACGACGTTTTCAGCAGCATGAACTATCAGCTCGGAGACCATGGCTGCGGTTACCCTTGACGCTGCATCACAGAGAGGAGCGCCTGCGATGGTGTACTCATCGACGAACCTGGGTGCACGAATGGCAAAATGTCATTTTTCCGGATGAATCCAGGTTCTGTTTACAGCATCATGATGGTCGCATCCGTGTTTGGCGACATCGCGGTGAACGCACATTGGAAGCGTGTATTCGTCATCGCCTTACTGGCGTATCACCCGGCGTGATGGTATGGGGTGCCATTGGTTACACGTCACGGTCAGCTCTTGTTCGCATAGACGGCACTTTGAACAGTGGACGTTACATTTCAAATGTGCTACGACCCGTGTCTCTACCTTTCATTCGATCCCTACGGAACCCTACATTTCAGCAAGAAATGCACGACCGCATGTTGCAGGTCCTGTACGGGCCTTTCTGGATACAGAAAATGCTCGACTGCTGCCCTGGCCAGCACATTCTCCAGATGTCTCATTAATTGAAAACGTCTGGTCAATGGTGGCGGAGCAACTGGCTCGTCACAATACGCCAGTCACTACTCATGATGAACTGTGGTATCGTGTTGAAGCTGCCTGGGCAGCTGTACCTGTACACGCCATCCAAGCTCTGTTTGACTCAATGCCCAGGCATATCAAGGCCGTTATTACGGCCAGAGGTGGTTGTTCTGGGTACTGATTTCTCAGGACCTATGCACCCAAGTGGCGTGAAAATGTAATCACATGTCATTTCTAGTATAATATATTTGTCCAATGAATACCCATTTATCATCTGCATTTCTTGTTGGTGTAGCAATTTTAATGGCCAGTAGTGTACATTAGTGGGCGATCAGCCATAGATCAGCTCACAGTGTACGCGGGGTGTGTGGTTGGTTTGCGTGTTGTGTACAGTACGGCTTCCCTGGGATTGCCTGTTTTTTGGCGGGTCGAGCATCTCGGGCTGCCAGTAGTAGCTGTGTTGCAGGAGCTCGCCAATACTGCTGTGTTAGCGTGCTATGGACCATAGATGTTTAGTTCCTTGCTAATAGTCGTGATGGCCGTGTGTTGGCTAGAAGGAGGCCAGTTGAGGGCCCGTACCCAACCTGTCAACGTGCGAGACGCACTACACCTACTCTTGGAGTTATGATTTGGGGAGCGATTTCGTATGACAGCAGGAACACTCTCGTGGTTATCCCATGTACCCTGACTGCAAATTTGCACATCAATCTGCTGATCCGACCTGTTGTGCTGTCATTCATGAACAGCATTCCCGGGGTTTTTCTAACAGAATAACACTCTCCCACATACCACTGCTATAACCCAAGATGCTCTGCAGAGTGTCGACATGTTAGCTTCGCCTGCTCGATCTGCCGATCAATCTCTAATCGAGCACGTATGGGACAACATCGGACGACAGCTTCAGCGTCGCCCAGCATTAAACGCCCTTGTATAGAGCGACCAAATGCTACAGGCATAGAACTATTCCATAAACAGACATCCGGCACCTGTGCAGCACAATGCATACGAGGGGCGTTTGAGAAGTCCATGCATAGTCCGAGAGATGGCACCACCGCCGAGTATCGATGTCATGTTTAGTTAGTAGCATCTTTGGAAAGAACGCACACCAAGTTTCAGCCATACTGGTCTACTTCTTTGTGTTTGGCATTCGTGTGAAACAAAGAAGGCGAGTGATTGTCAAAATATGGACGAAAAAGAATTTCGTCTGGCTGAACGCCTCAGGAGACTAAAGAGAAGCTTGATAAATATTACGGTGACTCTGCACCTTCGATTAGAACAGTTTATAAGTGGTTTCAAAATTTTCGCAGTGACCATATGGGCACAAGTGATGCTGGACGTTCTGGACGCTCTGTGGGGGTTATGACTCCAGAAATCATTGATAAAATCCATGACATGGTGATCAATGACAGAAGAGTTAAGGTGTGTGAGATTGATACTGCTGTGGGCATCTCGAATGAACGAGTACATAATATTTTGCATAAGCATTTGCAAATGAGAAAGCTGTCCGCAAGATGGGTTCCACGATTGCTCACGCTTGACCAAAAACGGAATCGTGTGAAGTGTCGCAAGGATGGTTTGCAGCTGTTCAGGAAGAATCTGCAGGATGTTAAGCTTCGTTTCGTTACTGTGGATGAAACATAGATACATTACTATACTCCTGAGACCAAACAACAATCTAAACAATGGGTTACCAAGGGAGAATCTGCACCAAAAAAGGCGAAGACCATTCCTTCGGCCGGAAAGGTTATGGCGACTGTCTTTTGGGATTCTCAAGGGATAATCCTCATGGACTATCTGGAAAAGGGTAAAACTATTACAGGTGAATATCATTCATCGTTTTCTCTGGCTCGTGATGACTGGGTGTTGTGTGATGTCCTTAGGTTAGTTAGGTTTAAGTAGTTCTAAGTTCTAGGGGACTGATGACCATAGATGTTAAGTCCTATAGTGCTCAGAGCCATCATTCATCGTTATTGGACCGTTTGAAAACCGAGCTGCAAGAAAAACGCCGGCAATTGGACCACAAAAAAGTCCTTTTCCATCACGACAATGCACCAACACACACCTCAGCAGTTGTGATTGCAAAATTAATGGAAATATGATTCCAACTCATTTCACATCCCCCCTATTCTCCAGACTTGGCTCCCTCGCACTACTGTTTGTTCCTCAATTTGAAGAAATGGCTGGCGGGACAAAGATTTTATTCAAACGAGGAGGTGATAGCAGCAACTAATAGCTATTTTGCAGACTTGGACAATTCCTATTATTCGGAAGGGAACAACAAATTAGAACAGTGTTGGACAGTTTAAAAGAAGACTATGTCGAAAAATAAAAAAGGTTTACCCCAAACACGTAAGTTTTTTTTATTTTTGCGCGGACTTTTCATATCTTTACATGCTTGCAGTCAACATTGTGGCGGTTACATCGGTAATTAATGTACCAACATTTCACATTTGCAATGGATTATCTCATACTTAACATTAATCTGTGATCTTGCATTGTTAATCACTTAAATATGGTACTTCTACAAATGTATTTCCGAAATTTCGTTCCTTTGCATTAACTATTTTTTTCGTGTAGCAATTTTTTCCGTCAATGTATATTTCATGCACGGATAAATCAAAGGCCATAAACACATTTACAAAAGGAATGACACTCGAAGACGAAAATGTCGCTTACTATGGCAAACTGCCAGCTGGCATGTAAATAGCATCTGCAGACATACCACTCTTCCAAGATTTTGGAATCTTATTGTATTCATTGATGTAGGCATTTCCCACAAATAGTACATAATTTATACACTGCTTGGTCTTACCAATACCGAAGTTTATACGATTCGCTTTTTTTCTTACATATTAAGTTTATTTATTTATTCATTAAAACATCTTTCAGTACTTTGGGACAGACCTGCATCATAGATTTGCAAATATTGTTCACACGCACTATATTACTACAGAAAATTAAACATGGGTTGCTCTTCTTGAAGTTCGAGAAACAGCGAAAGTGCACCTGCCGAGCATTGTTTTAACTTTTCTCAATAATAAAATGAGAAACACTGAAACAGAGTGCAGGAGCAACTGTTCCACGATAACTCATGGAACGCTCGTGTTTCGAAATCTACAGTCACCAGAGAGTAGTGGTGGAAGAGAAGTGGCGTAACAAAGTACAACCAAGTTGAACTTTTTGTGACAGACAAATGTTGTGTGTTAAGTTGTACCGCTGAAAAATGGGGAGTTTACACATGCAACTGCAGTATGCCGCTAGCTGTGGCGACACTTTCGTTGCGAATGTGAACCCGGCTTACGATATGAAATTAGCGAAGAACAAATCAGTAGAACTACATGTGCAGTCACTAGTATGAGAACTGATTCATAAACAAAGCCTTTCTAGCGATGGAACAAACGCCCAAACGAAAGGAAGAGCACTAAATTCAGATAAAGTAGGAAACGAAGGGGCGGTGACAATTCTGGGAGAAGTTCATGGACATGATATCACCGAAGTCATCAGAAGAAACTCTAGTGTAAAGATATTTAGCTTTATCACATCTGAGGCTGTGTCAGTTGAAATGTTTAAGATTTCAAAATCCTCAGAAATAAGCCGTTTGAATTCGAATGATATTGTGTTGATAGTGGGTTCAAATGACAGACAAAAACAAAGCACATATGGCTGTTAAAGCTATAAAAGACTGTATAGAAAACCTTATACACACTATTGCGATAACAATAAACGTTCTGCAACATCCGAACGTGTCAACCCAAAAATATGCGTCGCAAACCTGCAATTAAAAAATTAGTGGCAGAAACTTTAAAATGAAGAAATTGTCGACATAAGTCGCTTTGGATGCAGATTTCATACCAATCATGGACAAACGCCTTAGCTACTTAGGAAAACAGTTATTCGCAACGAAAATAATCTCTGTGATGGACGACTGAAAACTATAGACACTCACAAGGTAGTTTGTAAGTAGTTGCTGATTACACAACGGGTAACAAGAAGTAAGACGAAAGCATTGATAAAAGCATATCCAGTGCGTACTGAATGACAACATGCAGTTAATGTCAACACCACCAAAAGGACATTTGCTGACCGGGCGCGAACAAAAAAAAACAATACACAAGAGCCACAACCAACGTACAAGTGACTCCTGGAAAGTCAACATTATCAATAGCAGCAATAAAAAAACTCAAAGACCGAAAAGCTTCACAGAAGAAACTATAGCGACAGCGCCAGAAAGCACCCAGCGAATTGGCCTGAGACCCATGATTTACACAGAAAAACCACCATCTACATCTACGTAATTACTCTGCTATGCACAACAAAGTGCCTGCTAGAGTGTTCAATGAATCACTTTCAAGCTGTCTCTACCGTTCCACTCTCGAACGGCACGCGGGAAAAACGAGCACTTAAATTTTTCTGTGCGAGCCCTGATTTCTCTATTTTATCGTGATGATCATTTCTCCCTATGTAGGTGGGTGCCAACAGCATGTTTTCGGAATCGGAGGAGAAAACTGGTGATTGAAATTTCGTGAGAAGATCCCGTCGCAACGAAAAACGCCTTTGTTTTAATGATTGCCATTCCAATTCACGTATCATCTCTGTGACACTATCTCCCCTATTTCGCGATAATACGAAACGAGCTGCCCTTCTTTGTACTTTTTCGATGTCATCCGTCAGTCCCATCTGATGCGGATCCCATACCGCACAACAGTACTCCAGAATATGGCGGACAATCGTGGTGTAAGCAGTCTCTTTAGTAGATCTGTTGCAGCTTCTAAGTGTTCTGCCAATGAATCGCAGTCTTTGGTTTTCTCTACCCACAATATTATCTATGTGATCGTTCCAATTTAGGTTATTTGTAATTGTAATGCCTAAGTATTTAGCTGAATTTACAGCCTTCATATTTGTGTGACTTATCGCGTAATCGATATTTAGCTGATTTCTTTTAGTACTCATGTGAAGAACTTCACACTTTTCATTATTCAGGGCAATTGCCACTTTTCGCACCATACAGATATCTTACCTAAATCATTTTGCAAGTCGTTTTGATCATCTGATGACTTTACAAGACGATAAATGACAGCATCATCTGCAAACAATCTAAGACGGCTACTCAGATTGTCTCCTATGTCGTTAATATAGATCAGGAACAATAGAGGGCCTATAATACTTCCTTCGGGAACTCCTGATATTACTTCTGTTTTACTCGATGACTTTCCGTCTATTACTACGAACTGTGACCTTTCTGACAGGAAATCACGAATCCAGTCGCACAACAGAGGCGATACTCCGTAGGCACGCAGTTTGGTTAGAAGACGCTTGTGAGGAGCCGTGTCGAAAGCCTTCTGGAAATCTAAAAATATAGAATCAATTTGATATCCCCTGTCGATAGCACTTATAACTTCAAGAGTATAAAGAGCTAGTTGTGTTTCGCAAGAACGATATTTTCTGAAACCGTGCTGACTATGTGTCAATAAATCGTTTTCTTCGAGGTACTTCATAATTATGTGTTAACTAAATTTCAGTCTTGTTCACAACACTTAGGTCTCAATTACATGGTTTATTATATTTTAACTAAAGTTCAGTCTTGATCACAATACTTATGTTATTGAGACATACTTTAGGTAAAATATAATACCCTATTGATCACTGTTTCCAAAAATGTTTACCAAAATAGTACTTCATAATGTTCAAATATAGTATACGTTCCAAAACCCTACTTCAAATCGACGTTAGTGATACAGGCCTGTAATTCAGCGGATTACTCCTACTTCCATTTTTGGGTATGGGTGTGACTTGAGCAATTTCCAGTCTTTAGGTACGGATCTTTCTGTGAGCAAGTGGTTGTATATAATTGCTAAATATGGAGCTATTTTATCAGCATATTCTGAAAGGAACGTGACTGGTATACAATCTGGATTGTCTTTATTAAGTGATTTAAGCTGCTTTGTTACACCGAAGATATCTACTTCGATGTTTCTCTTCTTGGCAATTGTTCTTGACTGGATTTCAGGAATATTTACTTCGTCTTCTTTGGTGAAGGAGTTTCGGAAAACCGTGTTTAATAACTCTGCTTTAGTAGCACTGTCATCAGAGACTTCAGCGTTGTTGTCGCGCAGTGAAGGTATTGATTGCGTCTTGCCACTGGTGTGCTTTGCGTATTACCAGAATCTCTTTGGGTTTCCTGCCAGGTTTCGAGACAGAATTTCGTTGTGGAAATTATTAAAAGCATCTCGCATTGAAGTATGGGCTATATTTCGAACTTCTGTAAAACTTTGCCATTCTTGGGGATTTTGCGTTCTTTTAAATTTGGCATGCTTTTTTTGTTGCTTGTGCAACAACGATCTGACACATTTTGTGTACCATGGGGAATCAGTGCCATCACTTATGTGGTATATATCTCTCAATTGCTGTCGATACTGTCTCTTTGAAAACATTCTACACTTACATGATCAGATCGGAAGGAGTGAAGATTGTCTCTTAAAAAGTCGTTAAGAGCATTTTTATCAGCTTTTTTAAATAGATATACTTTGCGTTTCTTTTTGATGGTTGTAGGTGTTACAGTATTCAGCCTAGCAGCAACTGCCTTGTGTCGCTAATCCCCGTGTTTGTCCAGGATTATTTGTTGCTAAAAGGTCAAGTATGCTTTCGCAACCATTTACGCTTCGAGTGAGCTCATGAACTAATTGATCAAAATAATTTTCTGAGAAAGCATTCAGTACAATTTCGAATGACGTTATATGCCTGCCGCCGGCTTTAAACGTATAATTTTTCCAGCATATCGAAGGTAGATTGAAGTCACCACAAACTATAATTGTATGAGCGGCGTACTTATCTGAAATGAGACTCAAGTTTTCTGTGAACTGTTCAGCAACTATATCTTCTGAGTCGGGGGGTCGGTAAAACGATCTAACACTAAAGCCGCAAGCATCCAAAGAATGAGAGACTAAAAAGAGCCACAATACAAGATGAGAAATTTGTATGATATAGTCGCAGAATGGGGAGAGATCCATCCCATACGTAAGTAACATGGCCCAGCCCAATAATTATCAGTTTCATTATCTTTACAAGAAGTCTCCCTTCTCCATAAGAATTGGTCCTTAAGTGTGCTGAAAGAAACAACAGTGGTACCAAATACTAGGTAAAGTACTTACTGTGTTACAAGCCAATAAATGCAGCATTAGAAGTAAGATACTATAGTTGTACTTACTGAGTTACAAGTCAATAAATGCAGCATTAGAAGTAAGATACTATAGTTGGAACATTATTGTTGAATCCTCGCTAGCAGCTTATATGTCTCTCATTGTCTATGTAGAGCTCTGCCTTGGGAAGCAAGAAGAGGATGTTGGTTGCTGGCTGGTATGCTCGTTCTAAAACACAAACTGCTCGTTATTATTAACTGGGTTCTTTCAAATGGTTCAAATGGCTCTAAGCACTATTGGACTTAACATATGGGGTCATCAGTCCCCTAGACTTAGAACTACTGAAACCTTACTAACCTAAGGACATCATCACACACATCCATGCCCAAGGCACGATTCGAACGTGCGACCGTAGCAGCAGCACGGTTCCGGACTGAAGCGCCTAGAACCGCTCGGCCACAGCGGCCGGCAACTGGGTTCTTTATTCATAAACAAAGAGCTGCTTTACTTAAGCTTCCATGTGCTGTAGTACAAGCTTTCCTACACAGACCACTTTAGCCTCAATGCTAGTGAAGTTGAAGTCTGCTACCTTCACAAACTGTGGTGTGCGTACTGTAGGACCTTCAGTACACACACCATCATATTATTTGACTTGTCGCTCTAACGAAGTAGGCGAGTCTCAGCAATATGTCTCGTGGTATTAGTGTGGCGTGTTTATCTTCTGCCGTTAGGTCAGACGATAGAAATGTTACTTGCACGTTTAGAGTAGCAGATTGACGGTGACCAACTTTTAACAGAACTTGATTAATTTTCACACACATTTATTAAAATAATAACAAGCATAAAAATTACTTAACTTGGTTCTGGATGCTATTTACAATTGACAATCTGAAGTTCCTTTGGTATTGGTACGTTAATCTTATTCTCACATATATCTCTGATACTTGACAAAAGTGTCTATACATTTATCTCCATGGCTATATACAGGAATATGGTAATCTTATTAGGCGCAGACTGAAACTTGACTATAGACTGGTACAGACAAATGTAGAACTCGTACAGACCGGTACAGACTAATGCAGACTGGTACAGACTGGTGCAGACAAATGCAGACCGACTAATCGTAGGTCTGTACTCTCGTCATAATACCTTGCTCGTTCATGTATCACTGCCCGAGTGTGATCCGTGAGCAGAAAAGGTTCTACGTTAGCAGCAATCTCATTGGCTGCATTACATATTAATACGCAGATCGGCGGAAGCAGAATTTGGTCCGTCTCTATGGCAGCGCCATCTCGTACTGCGGAGACGGACGAGAGCTGTGCCTGCGCTGTTGTGCTCAGCGGGGCGCGCTCTAGTGGGAAAGTTGTGTACGCGCCGACTAAACAGAACTATGTACACAACACAAACCTATAAGGTTGCTACGTGCTGCCTGTCTCTGTGCTAGGGGCTAAGACTGCGCCTCCGATTCGGTGACACGCTCGATCTCACAAGGTGGGACAAACTCGAGCTAACTGAACGAACTGGCCCTCCGATTTGTGACGACAAGGCTAGATGCTGGCGGCCGAGAAGGCATTGGTGGTGCGTTTCCAGCAAGTCTGTCGTTGGCCTCGATCTTCTTGTGACTGTGCCACATGCTGTGCTGGCGCCAGCTTACACCAGCACATTCCTCCCCTACGAAATGCCGCACCATTGCCGTGTAGTGAGGTTGCAAACGACAATGGAGAGGGAGGCAGGACGCCGGACATTGAGATGGGCTGCGAGTCGTGACTGGAGGATGGTGTATTCCCGACCATACCTCGCCATCTGGCTTTCGAGGCAGCAGAAACATCCTCCAGAAAATTGCTGCCAGGGCGCACGTCCAGGACTGAGGGCATGTGCTGTGGCGATGACGGCGACAGCGAGCGCACCGGCGACGGTTACGGGGACGGCGGGGGCGGGGGCGGGGGCGAGGGCGCATCGCTCCTCCTGGGCTGCCCTGGTCTCACCAGCGGGCGGCTGCGAAGGCCGCGCGGTCCTGTGAAGTCGTGAATCTGGGGGAAGAAAAGCGGCAGAATCAGGGGGCAAACGATATGCGCCAATTTGGTTCTTGTGGCGTCGCTGCAAACCATCGGGACCTGCAAGTAAGTACATATATCAGCCAATGCATTCCTGGATTACGCCTCTTTTCCAGCGCTCACGGTTGCCATAAAACCTGAAAAGAACAAGATCGCGCGGCGCAAAGCGATGCTTGCGGACTAATGGCGGCGCCGGCCGCTGCGGTGGGTGTAGCAGCGTCCGATGGCGGCTGCCGTGCGGAAGTTCCACCGGTGATGGTCCGTCTCGTGGGTGGGAGCAATAGGAGGCGACAAAGAGTTGCAGTGCCTGTGTGTGTGGGTAATGCGAAGCTTGGCCATCTCTTGCTTGAAAATGCGTACGAGGCGTTCTGCTTCTTTGTTGGACAGCGGGTGGAATGGAGAATTTGTTAGGTGATGAATGTCATTGCGTTGAAAAAACTGTTCAAAGTCACGTGAAGTGAGGTCCGTTGTCCGACACAAGTACGTCTGGCAAACTTCTTATGCAAAATATTGGGAACGACCCTTGAACGGTGCTATGTAACTTCGTAGAGTTCATAGGCACTGCAAATCTAAACTTGCTGAAAGTGTCTACCACTATAAGCCAACGAGTGTTGCAAATAGTCCTGCAAAGTCAATGTGCACTCGTTGCCATGGCTATTCCGTCTTAGAACAAGCTGAGAATGTCTTTGGTGGAGCGGATTGGTTTACCCCGCATGCGGGCCACTGTGCCGTCATATGTTCATTGTGGGAGTCCATGCCATGCCAAGTACAGTGCCGACGCACTAACTGTTTGGAAACCATGCCCGTAGGAAGACTCGAATCAACCGACGGAGGGAATCGCGTAAACCGTGACAAGGCGTCCTAAACCGCGCGGCTACACAGCGCGACGCTAACTGTTTAGTGCGGACATTTCCCCAATGTCCTTGGTGGGGCAACCGCAACTCATCCTGTTGCAACACTTTGGGAATAAGCACACGGGATTTTCCACTGTCATTTTGAACTAGAATCACACTCTGTTGAACCGAAAAGCTGTGCCGACGAGCAAAGTATCGACGCACAATTGAGTTCTGGATACTGTTCAATGAACGAGGCCAAGACGTGCGAATATAATGCAACATAATCTCGAGGTTTGGGTCTGCTTCCATGGCCTGTCCAATTTTTCTCTAGTGCAAGGGAAAATATTCCAGCAATTCAGAGGCCTGCGCATCGAATTGGCAACAGGATGAGGGAGATGCATCAAAATCGAAGTCTGGGCCAATCGGAAGGCGAAATAGGGCGTCTGCATTGCCATGCTTTGCCGTAGGTCTGTATACAATTTCATACTGATACTGCGAAAACAGCAAAGCAAAACATTTTTATTTTTGAGCAGAGTGTGTAGGAACTGGCTCTGACGAATGAAACTAGGATTGCAAAGGCTTGTGATCCGTCAATAAATAGAACTTCGGATCATACAAATAGTGATGGAATTTTGTCACACCATACACAATATCGAGAGCCTCGCTTTTTCTATTTGAGAATAATTGCAATGAGATTGAGTTAACAACTTTAAGGCAAAAGTAATAGGTCTGTCTTTTGCACCAATTCTGTGCGAAAGCACAGCGCCGATTCTGTAGGAAGAAGCGTCGACTTGCAAAACTAATGGCTTGGCAAGGTCAAAATGCACTAAGCATCTGTCACTAATCAAAGCATTTGAGTTTTTGAAAGGCGTCTTGACAATCTTTGGCCACACAAAAGGTACTTTAGTGCGACACAGGTGATGCAGTGGAGCCGCGATCTGAGCAGCATTCGGTATGAATCGAATGTACTTTGCCTAGGAGTGACTGCAGATCAGGCACATTTTGAGGAACTGGCCGGTCACGGATTGCAAGCAAATGGGTTGGAGAGGGTGCACACCATGACTGTTTATCACATGACCTAAGTACTGTAGTTCAGTTTGAAAAAGTCACACTTTTCGAGACGACACTTAAGTCTTGTTTCTGACAATATTCGAAAAAGAGTACGCAAATTGGCAATGTGTTCCTCTGGTGTACGAACATGAGACGACAAAATCGTCAAGGTAGTTTGAGCAAAATGGCACTTTTGCATTCAGCTGTTCCAAATAACGTTGAAAAATGGCGTGTGCGGAAGCACTGCCAAAGGGCAACCGCAAATACTTGAGCAGTCCTCAGTGTGTATTTAGAAACATTTTGTGTGATTTTTTATCCAATGGAATTCGCAAGTAGGCGTCACGCAAATCTGTTTTAGAAACGTAACGTCCTGCACCAATCCTGTCCATGAGTTCCTCAGGGCGAGGGAACGGAGGAATGTCAACTCCTGTCTGTGGGTTGACTGTAGACTTGGAATCAACACGGACGCGAATGCGACCAGAAGGCTTAGGCAACAAAATTAGTTGACTTGCCCATTGACTAGCTTGAATGGGAGCAATTACACCATTATCTTGCAGTTCTTTCAATTCACTAGCTACTTTGTCTCATAAAGCAAATGGAATGGGGTGGGCCCAGAAAAACTTAGGCTGTGCATTCTCTTTCAATGGAACATGCGCTACAAAGTTATTAGCTTTTCCCATTCCTTCTGAAAATAGTTCAGGAAATTCTTTAAACAAGCTAGTGATTCTGTCTTTTGGATCACAAGCTGGTATGGAAAGTACATTGTCATGGATGACAAGGCCAAACAAATCAAAGGCATCTAAACCGAAAATCTTCCACTGTCTCTTGACTTCAACATAGTAAAAGTCACTGTCCTAGTGTGAGATTTGTAAGTGGCTGGCAAACTACACTGTCCAAGCACTGGAATTTCCTGTCCGTTGTAAACAGAGAACTACTTGCTCAATTGAGAAAGTCGGCAAGTCGTGGTGAGACTAACTGTTCATATATGGTACAATTAAGTGACTGATGCACCTGTGTCTAACTGAAAGTTCACACGACGGCCTGCAATTCGCAATGAGACAAATAGTTTGTTAGAACGTAATTGCATGGCACTAGGGCGAGAAGGAGACACAACTTTAATCTTACTTTTGTCAGAACCTGTTGTTGGTTTGAAAAACAATGTTTACTGCAAGTGCACGAGCCTGTTTTTTTCTTGGAGAGTGCAAAATAGGCGCGTTTGTGCCGTTGCAAACAAACTGCTGCGACACGTCCTTTCTTTCCATACATGTAACACTTTGCGTTACGTGATGGGCACTCCTATCGTTTATGGCGAGAAAAACATCTAGGGAAAGACCACTAAGTTCATACGTCTGTTTACAAGTTTACGTGGCAGTCCGCGCGGCTGTGTACACACTACTTGTTGTGGCTGCTTGGGACTGTCGCGAGCAAGGGGCGACTCGAACCGACAAATCTGGGCATGGTCAAACTTATTGGTCGGTATGGCACCCGAATCATATTGCTCCAAGATTTGCAACACTTGAGAAAGTGAAGGATCTGTTTTTCAGTATCCTAAGGCCACTAAACTTATTTTGTAAATACAAAACTGCTGCTTGGAAAGAAGCCTGCTTAGATAATATAGTTAACTTGTCCAGTGAGAGTTTTACTGTTGGTCATGAAGATGGATGTTTTTCTGATGATGAACCACTACTTTTTACACTCTACAGCAAACTGTCTATTTACACAAATAACACTACCCTTGAAGAAGGTATAGTCACTTGGATGAGAGGTCACGAAGATGCGGTTGTGAACTTGTCTTCTGATAGATTAAGTTACATAAAATATGATTTTATGTTTCAAAAACAGATTGAACAAACTAATGTTGAATCTATGTTTGACAGAATCTTTAGAAAATGTATTGATGTGTGGTGTAATTGTTCTCCACTGAGAAAGACATTTCAAAGGCAAGCACAAAAGAAAGTTACCAAACAGATGTAATAGAGAACTTGGAAGCAGAGCCTTTTATAGCTTCGGCTGGATCTGGATCAGGATGTGTGACTGGACCCCATATCCAAATATAATAATATAATTTTGCTGTTATTTTTAAACAGTTTTCACATGATTTAGGATCTGCTCTCGTACTGAATGTTATAGCAACCTTAATATAATTGGTCACTGTAAAAGTTACCACAACTACACTTAAATTTACACTTCTTAGTCATGCCTGTTAATTCTGTAAACCACTGACGGTACATCTGTTCCGGCTTTTTCTACAAACGAAAATACTGATATCTGGCTGCAGCTACTTGGACCTACTGGTCATAGAACTTATTAAATGCAGTGGTTACTTCGTTATAATGGAGACGCAGTTGGGAATAGTTTTTGTATTAACCTGGACACTGGGGACCCCACAATAGAAAGAAAGTATTGTAGCTCCACAGTACCTTGAACGCGATGAACTGCACAATGAGCTCGTAACTGTGTCAGGTATTCGAGCCATTCCTCTTCCATGTCGTTTAACTGCCAGAACGATGGGCAGCCGCCGTCAGCAAGGCAGAAATTTGTTGGCCATCTGCGGCTGAGTCGCGGGGGCCGGGGGGACGAGGTAGACATTATTTACACAAATACGTTCCAGCTTTAAAAAATAAAAAAATTAAAAAAAATTAAAAAAAAGGTCTCTGAAATTTGATTAATTCTGCCGCTCCCTCCTGAAAAACATTCAAGATCTCAACTACACATTAGCAATGAAATATTAGAACCCCTGCAAACAAACACAAGGGAAGCAAGCAAGTTCTTCACTGAAGTTTTCTCGTCACCTCTACTGAATCCTCGTTACCAGTTTTTGTGTCTCTAGTTGTCTCTGAAAAGCTGTACCTTGGGAAGCAAGGAGAGGATGTTGGTTGGTCGCCAGTAGCCTTGTTCTATAACACAAACTGTACACAGTTGTTAACTGGGTTCATTATACATGAACAAAGAGCTACTTTATTTAAACGTCCATGTGCTGTGGTACAAGCTCTCCTATATAGTCCATTTTAGCCTCACTGCTGGTGAAGTAGAAGTCCGCTATGTCACTATAAGGTTGCTTTGTGCCGCCTGTCTCTGTGCTAGAGACTAGGACGGCGGCTCCGACTCGGTGACAGACTTGATCTCACAAGGTAGGACAAACTCGAATTAACTCGCACTAGCTGAACGAAATGGCCCACCAGTCTGCAGCGGCGATCCTAAATACTGATGGCTGAGAGGGCGTTGGCGGTGCATTCCCAGCAAGTGTGTCTTTGGCCTCGATCGATCTTCTTGTGACCTCTATGTCACATGTTGTGCTGGTGCCAGCTTAACCCAGCACAATTATTGTAGAAGACAGAATGTGGATGTAATTTGTATATCAGCATGCTGGCTAACTGAAGTGGAAATAGAAATTTTTGTTTCTCAGTACTATGTTATTGCCAGTATAATGCCTATAAAACAGAAAAAATGGATGAGTTGCAATGTTTACGAAAGAAGGTCTGAAATTTACAAAAGTTGGCGTAAGTTGATAGTGTTCCTAATTAGATTGTGAGTTGTTCAGTTGCATAAAGCTGACAGACCACAATATGATAGTTCTTAGTGTTCATAGGTCTCCAATAAGACCTGTAGAAATATTCTTCAAAATTTTTGAGCTTATTTTCAGAAAAGTATTAAGGAAAAACTAAATATTGCTATCTGTGGTGACTATAGGATAGAAATGTCAAACTCTAACAAGCAAGTATCAAGACTGTTTTTCAGTATCTTAAGGCCACTAAATTTATTTTGTAAATACAAAAGCTCTACTTGGAAAAAAGCCTGCTTAGATAATATTACTGTTAACGTGTCCAGTGAGATTTTTACTGTTGGTCATGAAGATGGTTGTTTTTCTGACCATGAACCACTACTCTTTACACTATGCAGATAACTGTCTACTCATGCAAATAACACTATCCTTGAAGAAGGTATAGTCACTTGGATGAGAGGTCAGGAAGATGTGGTTGCTAACTTGTCTGCTGATAGATTAAGTTACATAAAGTGTGATTTTATGTTTCAAAAACAGATTGAACAAACTAATGTTGAATCAATGTTTGACAGATTCTTTAGAAAATATATTGAAGTGTGATGTACCTGTTCTCCACCAAAAAAGACATTTCAAAGGCAAGCACAAAAGAAAGTTACAAAACTGATATAATAGAGAACTTGAAATCAGGGCCTTTGATAGCCTCGGCTGGATCTGGGGCAGGATGTGTGAATGGGCCCCATATCCAAATACAATAATCTAATTTTGCTGTTATTTTAAAATAGTTTTGACATGATTTGAATGGAACACAATTTGGAGAATACTGGAGATACACAAAAAATACTCTTTGAATGGAATACATAATAATTATAACTCTTTTTTATGATTCCTCATTAACATTGAACATACATTCTCAAATGCAATTTATACAATGGTAGTATACATTGCATGAGATATTGCCATTGCATGAGATATTGCCATTGGAATTCGGGTGAACTGAACAGTTGTTCATGGTGCGAAAGGTTGAATCATGTAGCATCAAGCCACCATCAACCGCACTAAGTTCGGTTGCATGTTGGATGCTGTGTTATCCTGTATTTCAGAGTCCGTGAACATTCAAGGAAATCGTGTGAAGTTTTCAAATTCAGAGCAGAAAGTTTATACACAGTTGTATCAGTGTAACTGTTTCTTATTTTTTGACATCACACAGAACATGAAAAATAAACATGACTTATCAATAATACAATGTTCGCTACTGATTTATTTTCTATACAGAAGCCAGTGCTCATCACTCAGATTTTGAATACTTTAGTTTCAGCTGAAATTATTACCATGGAAACAATGAACTACTGAAGTAAGTTGGTTATTATAAAACACTGAATATCTTGAAATCTGGTTACTTAGTTTCTGGTATGCACAACATTCTTTTTCTATGAATGTGTGGAAAGATGGGCTTCCTAATTGCAGAAGTGACACTTAAAGTTAAATTGCCTGTCTCCAGTACACAATTTTTTCTGAGCACATTTTCTACATTCACATTACTCATTCCAACATATATTTTCAATGGGAATTAGAACAGATTGCGGTAGTTACAAATTTAAATAACGTTTATAAACGAATTTGCAATTTTCGTTATATTTAAGTAAAATAATACAAACAAAACCTTTTGAAAACATACTTGCATGATGTGCCATTGCTAAGATCATGTTCTGAATTAACACTCGCTTTACAGTGAAGTCCTTCCAGCACCTTTTTTTACAATATACCATTTCCTTTATCCTAGCACATGTTCAAGACAATGTACTACTGCTCAGTGTTTTATTAAGGGCTATGTTTAACTTCATACCCTCTATTATTTCGAAAAACAAGAGGTACTTATCATACACCTTGTATAATGTTCTATTACAATCAGCATCATTGAGAATGTAGTAAAACAAAAACTAGTCGTAAATCAAGTCTCCAATTGCTTTGAAAGAACTAACACATAAATTGTTGAATCATGAATGAAGGTACAAAGGTTAAACATGAGAGATATCCAGTAAGAAAGATTCCCTGTTAAAAAACATTACACACAATTTATTATGTTGAAATAATTTTAGTGGCAGTGTGCAATGCTTCTGTTACCTTTCTGTCATCACCATATTTTTCCAAGATTTTTTGGTAACACGACAAAAGTTTATAAAAACTAGTGTTGTACCAGGTCAGGTCCTGTGCTCATAACCAGTTCTTCACTGTTAATGTGACTTTATCATCAGTATTACTTCCAAAACAACCTCTGTATTGGTCGAAAATGTGAAAATCACTTGGAGGAAGACCTAATTTATATGGAAGATGTGGAAACACTTCCCTGTTGAATCTTCTGAGATCTACCTGGGTCATTCGAGCTAAATGAGGAAGGGAACTTCACGAGACAAAAGGCCAGGACATTATCTTATGATGGTCATCTTATGATGGCTTCTTGCTGATTCACCAAAACATTATAATTCCTCTGTGCATTCATTGTGATGTTGCGAGGCAGCTAGTGAATGAGCAAAACCCCTAAGAGCCACGAAAGATGGTTGCCATAACTTTCCCTACTAAATGTGTGACATTCCATTTTTTGGGGCTCTTTCGCTAGGTTTCTTCCACATCATGACCTGACGTTTTGTCTCAGCAGTCGATGTTTGAATCATGGCATCAGAGTATAGTTACCTTGCCAAATTACATTCAGTTGCCAAGGTCCCCAAATCTCTGACACATTGTTAATGCACAATTGATCTGAGACAATTTTTAACATGGGTCATAATGCCAAATGATCTTTCTGCTACAGCTACAGTCACATAGATACACATGAATTCAGAAATCAGCTTGAAATTTTAAGCTAATGCATCTTATCCAAGAGGCCTTATGGTTCCATGGTAATGTATTCAAAGTTGGAGGTACATATTGTTTTCAAATATTTAAGTCCTTCTTCTAAATCTGTTGTGACATAGTTACAGTGTTCACTGATAAATGACTTGCATGCCTCAGTGACCTGATTGTCAGTCACTTTTGAGTATTTCCATAAAACACAAATGTTTAATACAAAATATTCGCTGTTTCAGATCAGGTTTTCAAGTTAGACTGTAGATTTTCAGCAACGACATAAAAACATTTATCTTGAATAACTCTTCCGAATTCACATCTGTCACTTCATTCCTTGTGATTTACTTTTCTTAGTATGCACCTCAGGAAATTCAGACTCGCTACTAACTGCACTAGAACAACTTTAGATTCAGGGAGAACACTGTCACAATTTTCATGAAGACATTTTAAGTCATTTAATAAGGTCTCAAAGCGTTTTACCTTGTCATCTATGGTAGTATTTCAAGGTTGTAGTAATTTGTTTCTATAATCAATTAATACCAACTCCCTTGGCTAGAATGGTGTCATGATTAAACACTTGAAAGATTTCACATAATCCAAAACACCCTGTACCACTGAATGGGTTTCAGCTGACAAATCTAGCTTGCTGTGTGTTTCAAAAGCAATGGCTATCTTATCCAAGTGAGTTGCAATTGGTATTTCAGCATCAACCTCAGCACTCCTACAGGTATCATACCTGAAACTAAGAACTTACAACACACTGTTTCTGAATTTAGTGTCATTGTTGACTTCAGCTGAACAGGTTGTAACGAGCTGAATCACTCTAAAAAAAAAAAAAGTATCGGTTTTATGGTAGCTCTCAGCTGTATGAACTCTGCATAAGGCTATGGCAAGCACACAGAGGAAATTTTACATGAGAATTCTACTGAAGAAAATATGCCTGAGCTCTGATCATGACATGCAGCATCTAGTGTTAAATATTGAAATAAGATAAAAAAATCTATTAAATCTGAGTATAGAAGGGCAATAAATCAGTCAAAAATCGAGAATTTTGGGAGACAGCTCAAAGACATGAACTGCATAGGTGTTTACAGTAAGTTACTTACTCTTTTGAAAATTCTTTTCCCCTAAAGGTAACTCAAACAGAAGTCTAAAAATAAATCATGAATTACACAAGAAATAAAGATATTATGTGGAACAAAAAGAGACTGCATCTAATATCTAGGAACAGCTCTGATGTAAGCACTGTAATACATTACAAACAAAAATATTAAAGCAAGTAATCCATAAATCAAAGCAGCTTTATTATGATAACAAGATAATAACATCAGGCAACGAAATAAGAACTACATGGCATATAGTGAAGCCAAAAAGGAAGAGGAACACACAGCTCTAAAAATAAATGAGACATTTGTAACAAGTGCATATTGTATTGCAAATCTCTTAAACAAGTACTTTGTTTCTGTTACTGACAGCCTGGGCTTAACTTGTTTGGCAAAACAGTGGAATGGAGTATTTGAGATCAGTCTTTACAAATAACTTTAGTAAAATAGAAATAGAAGTAGTAGCATCCATCATAAAATCCTTAAAATCTAAGTATTCTAGTGGTTATGATAACATATCTACAAAGTCAATCAAAGAGTGCTCATGTGAGTTGACTTTGTTTTAATTTATTTGTGTCATCAGTCTCTTATCAGCGGAACCTTTCCAGACTGGCTAAAATGTGCTGAAGTTATCCCCCTTCTTTACAAGAAGGGGGATAAAGAGATACCATCAAACTATCGACCAATTTCATTTTTGCTGTTTCTTTTTCAAAAATATTTGAAAAATCTCATTCAAGTGTTTCATTAAGCATCTGACTGCAAAAAATATATTTTCCAAGTCACAGTTTGGATTTTTTAAGGGTTCTGATATAGAAAAAGCTGTTTACATGTACAGTGAGAATGTACTTACTTCATTAGGTAACAAATTATAAACTACTGGAATTTTCTGTGAGCCATCAAAATCCTTTGACTGTGTGAATCACAGCATTCTCTTAAGTAAATTAGAATACTATGGTGTCACTGGAAGTACTGTGAATTGGTTCGAGTCTTACCTAACTAAGAGGAAACAAAGGTGTGAATGCGAAAAAGCTGTGCAGTAAGCAGTCAATCTTCATTTGACTAGGAAGTAATTATGTGTGGTGTACCTCAAGATTCAATCTTTGGTCCATTGCTTTTTCTTGTGTCCGTTAAAGGCCTCTCATCTGTTACATTACCAGACGCTAAGTTTGTTTTGTTTACAAATGATATAAACTTTGCAATAAGTAGCAAGTCACATACAGATTTAGAAATGGCTGTTAATCAAATTTTCATTGACATTGATAAATGGTTTAAAGCTGTCACTGTCATTAAACTTCGAAAAGACACACTATATGCAGTTCAAAACCTGTAAGAGATTTACTTCAAGCTTTAACATATGAAGATGTGCAGCTTGAAGAGGTTGACAATGTTAAATTTCTGGCATTACAACTTGATAATAAATTCAGTTGAGAGGGACATACCACAGAATTGCTCAAGCACATAAACAAGTCTGAATTCACAGTAAGCATGATATCAGATGTAGGAGATATAAATATAAAAACTTGCATACTTTGCTCATATTTTTTTCTATTATGTCATATGGGATCATAGTCTGGGGTAACTCATCAAACCAAGCAAAAGTTTTTCGCGTGCAGAAGTGTGTAATAAGAATCATTTTTGGTGTAGATTCAAGGACATCATGTAGAAACCTGTTCAAGGATCTTTGTATTCTAACTAGCGCTTCTCAGTATATCTATTCCTTAATGAAATTTGTTGCAAATAATAGACCTATGTTTCCAACCAATAGCTAAATACATAGTATCAATATTAGTAAAAAGAACAATCTACAAAAAACCTAAAATCACTCACCTTGGTCCAAAAAGGGATCCAATATACAGGACCACACATTTTCAATAAATTGCCATCAACGATCAATAATTTGGTTTCAGGTAAAGTACAGTTTAACCAGAGTTCGAAAGACTTTTTGATAGGGAACTCCTTCTCGTCCACAGACGAATATCTTAACAGGGAGAGTTAGACCAGCTTAAGTGAAAATGTCTGTTAGGTTTCATTTTTGAGTGCCCTTGGTCACAACAGTCAATATTAGGTGTTTTTGTATGATAAATTTACTAAAAGGGCATACTGTGTTTCATTATGATTGTGTATTAACTCTGAAGGTATTAGCAGTTCCAGTTTACTGTAATGTATTCACCTATTTTGATGATCTCCTGATAAATGAGTATTATATTCAAATGTTTTATGTTTTGTGTGTTATACTTTCTGACATGTTCCACATCTACGAGAATCGTCTCATTTTTTAGTCTATGGAACAAAAACTGACTCTAATCTAATCTAACCTAATCTAAACCCTCTCATTTTACTTCCATTATGATAACGTTGTCTGCAGTATTTACTAATAGAAATTGAGTGTGTCACAATTACAGATCAACTTAAATGTGCAATATCAACTCCTGTTTTGTAGTTACAATCTACAAATTCCAGTAACAATTCAAAAACTTTTATATTGATCAATTTCCTTACTGTAGTAAATATAGCATTAGGTGAATGTTGTTTGTTCAACATGATTTGAATCATGAGTTGCATCTACAATAATTGATTAATAGTTCTCATTTTCTCTCTGTTACAAACTGGCACTCCTGTCATGATGTTGGATCTCCAATTTTCTGAGATGAACCTCTGAGGGTCAAGCCTCTTCAGTCAAGGAATAATGTCATAACAAGTAAAATAAGAGTCCTCATGGAAGTTAGTAGCTGTTCTATGGACAAACAAAGGAAGAACATTATCTCTTTACTTCCAAGCATCAGCATGGCGCCGGCTGCAGTGGTCTAGCAGTTCTAGGCGCTCAGTCCGGAACTGCGCAACGGCTACGGTCGCAGGTTCGAATCCTACCTCAGGCATGGATGTGTGCGATGCCCTTAGGTTAGTTAGGTTTAAGTAGTTCTAAGGTCTAGGGGACTGATGACCATAGATGTTAATTCCCATAGCGCTCAGAGCCATTTGAACCATTTGAATCAGCATGGCCAATGCACCTCTTTCCTGACATATCATTTCTTGACTTTTACGATTCTTATAGGACAACTATAGACAAATACATATATTTGATTTTTTGTTTACTACTAAATGCAAAATGTTTTCTTTATATTTCTTGTAAAACCGTGTTGTGATGGAATCAAAAGTGCCTTATCTTTGAATGTTGTTGGAAATTTACCAAATTATGTTATTTCACAGCCTTTACCATGTACATTTGTTGGGGAAATGTTTTGGTAGAATTTCCAACAACGTTTAAGGAAAGTGCATTGTGATGTCTCAAGAAAATACTGTGCATGCAAGATTAAAAATGAAATAGAACTGTGTGTAACTGACCATAAATGTCAAAAGTTGAGGTGGAGAGCAAGAGCTAGATTGCTATGCTGCTAATGAGGTAATGTTCTTTTATTTGTTATATGATAGAAAATTTATTTTAGAGTAGCAGTTTGATATCTGCCAGATACTGGGATCCAAACCCTTAGTCCCGTCAGGCCTGCTTGAAAGCACAAGGAAACAAATGATGCTACAGCAAAGTATATATAAAAACAACTGTAAGTGTGAAACTAAACAACCTAATATAGATACTGATATATATGAAATGTAAAACAATTACAAAACTACACTTCTCCATGCAAAAAGGTTAGTCTATGAAAGCTGCAGAAACTGCTCCAAACAAGTGCAAAATGACACAGCAGATAATGACATACAAACACTCCCCTACCTATACACAAGAGGTATCACTCGAGCCAGACCAACTGAATGAATTCCTTGAACCTTTATTGAAAGAAATTGGAAACAGATTGAACTCAGCAACCTCTTCTGCAAATGAAAACTTGGCAAGCAGCTTCCAGTAAAACACTCTTTTCAGTTGTTAACTGTCACATCCACTGAGGTCATAATGGCAGTAAAAAAGTTCTCTGACTATAAAACTATGGATAATTACTGGCTATCCAACCACATAGTAGAGAAAACTATCCAGTTGATCTATCAGCCTTTATCATTATCTGTGACAAATGTATACAGTTTACAGTTTTCCTTGAATCACTACAAATTTCATAAGTTATACAGATTTTTAAAAAAAGGAGACAAAAATCTCTCTCCCAGAAATATCGACCAGTATTAATAGTTTCAGTAATTCCCAAAATATTTAAAACTCTTGTATACAATTAACTAAGTGGTTATTTTGAAGAAAATAATCAATGAAAGTAATTGCACCATACTTTAGTATCAGAAAATAGTATGTCTCACAATTATTATGAACTGCTGATATGGGGACACTGATCGCAGATAAGTGACATAATAAAGATACAAAAACGCCATAAGATAAACGTGTAGTGCTGGACCAAGACATCACTGTCAACTGTCACTTCATATACTCACAGTTGTAAACCGCCACATCTATGTCTCAGAATTACACAGTAAGCTGAATGTAAAAGACTGAATGTAGATGAATAGACATGTGAGAGAAGGTAGTTTGTCCAATTGTGGTCATGCACTTACCCCCCTCTTGAGTCTGCAAACTGAAGTGTGAGCAAGCGATTTTCCACTCCATTCCCTAGCACACTGAATCACTGACGACACAGTGTGTGGACATACCTGGGTTTCCAGAATGAGATTTTCACTCTGCAGCGGAGTGTGCGCTGATATGAAACTTCCTGGCAGATTAAAACTGTGTGACGAACCGAGACTCGAACTCGGGACCTTTGCCTTTCACGGGCAAGTGCTCTACCATCTGAGCTACCCCGCACGACTCACGGCCCGTCCTCACAGCTTTACTTTTGGCAGTACTTCGATGAATAAGGTTCTCCTGTCAAATTTGACCTGTTAAACTTGTCCTGTTATGTCTCACCTATTGGCAGAGACCATGACAAGGACTCTCCTCTGTAGAATATTTAAAACTAAGTTGACCAAAGAAATTTCTAGTTACATTTCTGACTAAAATATCTTGGCAAGGTCGCCATTTTAGCAAGGTGGCGACTGGTCCTCTCATGAATCTGAGTTTGATAAGTGTCAGCCCCACGTGTGTGTGCATGTGATGGACAGCTCCAATGAACACAGTTAACTGTCCAAGGTGCATACATAGGATCACTAAAAACTGAGATTCTAATTAACAGAACTAAATTGCGATAAGTGATACGAAAAAGGTGAACGTCAAATCAGTAAGATCTCAGCAAATCCAGACACAAGTAACAAACATGCAATATTAAATAAAATAAATGTCCCAAAAACAATTTTTCAGGAACATCCCTTGGAGAGTATGTGAACAAGATCCCAAAGATTTCAATTCCATAAAAAACTACATCTTTTGAACCACTATCATGTGCTAGTGCCCGTAACTCATTTGTAAGGTAACCGGATGTAGGGATCTGTTTCATACATTAGAGTTCCGAATCTGGTGGGGGAATGTAGGTTACAGCTTGTTCTCTCTAGCAGAAAACCACTGGTGCAGAAACATCTCGATGCACAGTAATTATTCGGTTAGGGAGCAAACTTCTACAACACCTTCGTCTAAACATCCGAGTTAAATATTATATAATAGACTTCATCAGCGGTAAAATGTTAGCTTTGTCTAGAGAAATGTTTTGTTCAATGTTGGTATTACGTTGCTATGGCAACGAATTATCGATTTAGTTCATTGAAGAGTGAGGTTCTTGTGTTGTGTTTGTTGTTGTCAGTTTGTGCGATGGATGACGTACGTTATTATGAAAATCCGTATGAGGATTACGTTGCTCATAGGGAAACTACTACGAAAATTGTATTAAATGGGGAGGTGCATGTTTTGTCTTTTATGTGAATTTGTTCCAAACATTACTCTCCCTTGTATAAAAAAATTGTGGAAACAATTTTTGACTGTTTCAGATTCACCCCCAGTTACTCGACAAACTGCACTCGGCAACAAATTCTTTACTTGCCAAATTAGTGGCAAAGTTGGCTTCTGTCGACCAGAATGATTACTCCATTTATACTGGAACAACGGGGATAGCATTTTTATATTATCTGTTGAGTACAAAGCAGAGCAATCCAGAGTTTTTGAAGGTAAATTTGGTCCTGTGAGAGAGAGAGAAAGAGAGAGTGAGTGTGTGATTGCAGGGGAGGGGGGGGGGGGGCGAGAGGGAGAAGGCAGAATGCTAACTGATGTGGATCTTACACAACCGGATTTCCTGCTTGTTATGATAAACACAAGCGAAATATAGAGATTTAAATCAGTGTCAACAGTATCCTCCTTAATAGCAAACAAACACCCATATTTGCAGTTTACAAGGTTTTAGTATCTTGTTTTTATTTAATAGTAGGAACAAATAATGAAAGCACTGACTTTGGCCTTTGTTTGTTCCAGACTACGTGTTGCAATTGACTGCACACCGAAACATTACACTATTTTTCGGATTTCCCATGTTAGTGGCTAGTTAGACTGGTGCAAAACTTTTTATTTCATCAGTTTAAGTTTTGAGGAAAATAGCTACAAAACCTGTAGTATTTTCTACGTTGATGCTTATAAGTGTCATTAGAAGTACAGTTAGGCCTTTTTGAGCGATAATTGTTTACAAGTAACCTTAAACTGTTATCGTGAAGTTATTGTTGCGCTACTGGTATGGTGGGTTCATGAGCTCCCCAAATTTTTTTTTCCAAAATCGTGGAATATAATTAAACCCACGTAATATCGATGTCGTCTTAATAATTGCTAATATTTTAAAGTGAACTTAGTTTAAAAAAAAAAAAAAAAAACAGTAATTCCATGTCCAGTTATCCAGACCATGATACTCATTATCATATTGAGAACTGAGATTTTGCGTGCTGCTTTTGTTGTTAATTTCATGAACTTTTGCCAATTTTTATTGTTTTTTATGTTGGTAGTAATTGTAGAAAATATGGTGCAATGCTTTCCTTAAAACCAGACTGTGAAAATTGGCGGCAGTTTGTAAATGAAAAAAAGTAAGTTGACAGTTTTTTACCTGAATATCGTTTGACATCTGCCTTATGAAAAAATTAAGAATTGATCATATAATATATTGCAGATTAATTTTATTTTAGTTTATTGTTAAATATAAAAATTGAGCGCTTGCTCCCATCAGAAAATCATTGACAAATATAGAAACTGATTTGCAAACAGTAAAGTTTCATCACAAACAATCAGTTTTAAAAAATTAATGGCATGAAAACAATTGTGAATATTGAGAATACTTCCATTTTGCCATTAACATAAATGAGTACAGCATTATACAAATGCAACAAAAATTGTAATATAAAACGAAGCTATAAAATGTACACTTACACTATACAGTATATGAACATAACAATGGCAACATCTGTCATACCTGAATTAACTTGGTGCAATGACACACAAGGTTTTGGGAAATACGGAAGCGTCCGATCCCACCCGTCTGAAACCACGATTCCAATATGGCGCATATAAAGTCGGTACGTACACATTATGAAAACGAAAATACATCGAAAAACAAACACACACACTTTCCACAAAAAGCCTAATGACACTAATGGGACAAGCGCGAGAAATGGGGTGTTTTTGGGTGGGGGCAAACTAAATATAAACAAATTTAGACACCCACCCCCATACAAACCACACAAAACGACGAAAAAAACCATCATCACAAAACTCCACAAATACCACTAAACACAATATCATCTGGAATCGGACACTTCCCTTGACCTATATAGCTCAACAGCAGCTCCCGATCCCATAAGTTAGGATCAAACACTTCCCTTCGCCTGTTGTTGTTGTTGTTGTTGTTGTTGTTGTTGTTGTGGTCTTCAGTCCTGAGACTGGTTTGATGCAGCTCTCCATGCTACTCTATCCTGTGCAAGCTTCTTCATCTCCCAGTACCTACTGCAACCTACATCCTTCTGAATCTGCTTAGTGCATTCATCTCTTGGTCTCCCTCTACAATTTTTACCCTCAACGCTGCCCTCCAATGCTAAATTTGTGATCCCTTGATGGCTCAAAACATGTCCTACCAACCGATCCCTTCTTCTAGTCAGGTTGTGCCACAAACTTCTCTTCTCCCCAATCCTATTCAATACCTCCTCATTAGTTACGTGATATACCCACCTTATCTTCAGCATTCTTCTGTAGCACCACATTTCGAAAGCTTCTATTCTCTTCTTGTCCAAACTGGTTATCGTCCATGTTTCACTTCCATACATAGCTACACTCCATACAAATACTTTCAGAAACGACTTCCTGACACTTAAATCTATACTCGATATTAACAAATTTCTCTTCTTCAGAAACGATTTCCTTGCCATTGCCAGTCTACATTTTATATCCTCTCTACTTCGACTATCATCAGTTATTTTACTCCCTAAATAGCAAAACTCCTTTACTACTTTAAGTGCCTCATTCCCTAATCTAATTCCCTCAGCATCACCCGATTTAATTTGACTACATTCCATTATCCTCGTTTTGCTTTTGTTGATGTTCATCTTATATCCTCCTTTCACGACACTGTCCATTCCGTTCAACTGCTCTTCCAAGTCCTTTGCTGTCTCTGACAGAATTACAATGTCATCGGCGAACCTCAAAGTTTTTACTTCTTCTCCATGAATTTTAATACCTACTCCGAATTTTTCTTTTGTTTCCTTTACTGCTTGCTCAATATACAGATTGAATAACATCGGGGAGAGGCTACAACCCTGTCTTACTCCCTTCCCAACCACTGCTTCCCTTTCATGTCCCTCGACTGTTGTAACTGCCATCTGGTTTCTGTACAAATTGTAAATAGCCTTTCGCTCCCTGTATTTTACCCCTGCCACCTTCAGAATTTGGAAGAGAGTATTACAGTTAACGTTGTCAAAAGCTTTCTCTATGTCTACAAATGCTAGAAACATAGGTTTGCCTTTTCTTAATCTTTCTTCTAAGATAAGTCGTAAGGTTAGTATTGCCTCACGTGTTCCAGTATTTCTACGGAATCCAAACTGATCTTCCCCGAGATCCGCTTCTACCAGTTTTTCCATTCGTCTGTAAAGAATTCGTGTTAGTATTTTGCAGCTGTGACTTATTAAACTGATAGTTCGGTAATTTTCACATCTGTCAACACCTGCTTTCTTTGGGATTGGAATTATTATATTCTTCTTGAAGTCTGTGGGTATTTCGCCTGTCTCATACATCTTGCTCACCAGATGGTAGAGTTTTGTCATGACTGGCTCTCCCAAGGCCATCAGTAGTTCTAATGGAATGTTGTCTACTCCCGGGGCCTTGTTTCGAATCAGGTCTTTGAGTGCTCTGTCAAACTCTTCACGCAGTATCTTATCTCCCATTTCATCTTCATCTACATCCTCTTCCATTTCCATAATATTGTCCTTAAGTACATCGCCCTTGTATAAACCCTCTATATACTCCTTCCACCTTTCTGCCTTCCCTTCTTTGCTTAGAACTGGTTTGCCATCTGAGCTTTTGATATTCATACAAGTGGTTCTCTTCTCTCCAAAGGTCTCTTTAATTTTTCTGTAGGCAGTATCTATCTTACCCCTAGTGAGACAAGCCTCTACATCCTTACATTTGTCCTCTAGCCATCCCTGCTTAGCCATTTTGCACTTCCTGTCGATCTCATTTTTGAGACGTTTGTATTCCTTTTTGCCTGCTTCATTTACTGCATTTTTATATTTTCTCCTTTCATCAATTAAATTCAATATTTCTTCTGTTACCCAAGGATTTTTATTAGCCCTCGTCTTTTTACCTACTTGATCCTCTGCTGCCTTCACTACTTCATCCCTCAGAGCTACCCATTCTTCTTCTACTGTATTTCTTTCCCCCATTCCTGTCAATTGTTCCCTTATGCTCTCCCTGAAACTCTGTACAACCTCTGGTTCTTTCAGTTTATCCAGGTCCCATCTCCTTAAACTCCCGCCTTTTTGCAGTTTCTTCAGTTTCAATCTGCAGTTCATAACCAATAGATTGTGGTCAGAATCCACATCTGCCCCTGGAAATGTCTTACAATTTAAAACCTGGTTCCTAAATCTCTGTCTTACCATTATGTAATCTATCTGATACCTTTTAGTATCTCCAGGATTCTTCCAGGTATACAACCTTCTTTCATGATTCTTGAACCAAGTGTTAGCTATGATTAAGTTATGCTCTGTGCAAAATTCTATAAGGCGGCTTCCTCTTTCATTTCTTCCCCCCAATCCATATTCACCTACTATGTTTCCTTCTCTCCCTTTTCCTACTGACGAATTCCAGTCACCCATGACTATTAAATTTTCGTCTCCCTTCACTACCTGAATAATTTCTTTTATCTCGTCATACATTTCATCAATTTCTTCATCATCTGCAGAGCTAGTTGGCATATAAACTTGTACTACTGTAGTAGGCATGGGCTTTGTGTCTATCTTGGCCACAGTAATGCGTTCACTACTCTGTTTGTAGTAGCTAACCCGCACTCCTATTTTTTATTCATTATTAAACCTACTCCTGCATTACCCCTATTTGATTTTGTATTTATAACCCTGTAATCACCTGTCCAAAAGTCTTGTTCCTCCTGCCACCGAACTTCACTAATTCCCACTATATCTAACTTTAACCTATCCATTTCCCTTTTTAAATTTTCTAACCTACCTGCCCAATTAAGGGATCTGACATTCCACGCTCCGATCCGTAGAATGCCAGTTTTCTTTCTCCTGATAACGACGTCCTCTTGAGTAGTCCCCGCCCGGAGATCGAAATGGGGGACTATTTTACCTCCGGAATATTTTACCCAAGAGGACGCCATCATCATTTAATCATACAGTAAAGCTGCATGTCCTCGGGAGAAATTACGGCTGTAGTTTCCCCTTGCTTTCAGCCGTTCGCAGTACCAGCACAGCAAGGCCGTTTTGGTTAATGTTACAAGGCCAGATCAGTCAATCATCCAGACTGTTGCCCCTGCAACTACTGAAAAGGCTGCTGCCCCTCTTCAGGAACCACATGTTTGTCTGGCCTCTCAACAGATACCCCTCCATTGTGGTTGCACCTACGGTACGGCCATCTGTATCGCTGAGGCACGCAAGCCTCCCCACCAACGGCAAGGTCCGGTCCATGGTTCATGGGGGGGTCCCTTGGCCTATATAGCTCAAAAACATCTCTCGATACCAGTGTCAACATATACAGCCACACATTGGGATCGAACACTTCCCGTGACCTGCGCACTGTTAATTTTATCCGTCATATCCATTCGTGAACATAAACAACAGCACATTAATTTTACTAAAATTACCACACGATGTACAGCGAACAACACAAAATTAACCTTCACACAAAATCATTAACTCACTGAAATGAATTACACTACAAACACAGCCGACACTCGAACAATTCTGGATAATGAGCAAAAGCAAACTGAGCCCATTACACCACACAAACGAAAACCCTGAACAACAAACCACAACACGACGACATGTACAAACACGCCACTCTCACAAACCTAACTCCGCGCCGTCAAGACGTCACACACAACACCCTTACGTCACGGGTCAAAGCCGACGCATGGGATTGGACGCTTCTGTCGACCCAGGTTTTGTTTATGGTACTTGAACACTGTTTCAAAATTCAATACTATGTCAACACTATAGGGAATACTGTTTCAAAATTCAATACTATGTCAACACTGCGGAACATACTGATAGTGCAGTCTGTGTTAAAGTTTATTTTGAATTATACATGGCAAGACACTTTTTAAGACGCACATTAAAAATTACTTTTCTTTGAAGACTTTGTGTAGAGAGTAAGCACAGCCAGTTGCTGTGGTGATACCAACTTTACATAGAATGTGAGGGAATGCGACATCATTATCAGGCTAATAGAAGGATAGAGATGGCCCATGAGGGTGACGATTAATCTTTGTGGGTAATTCCATGTCAGTTTAAAGCAGGAAAGTGAAATTTTTCAACCTGACCATCTCAGATTTATATCAGATTTTGTGCATACAGTGATCCAGATAAGAGATGGAGAACAACCAATCTAGAGAGGTATATGACAGTTGTGAAGAAATAGGCTATATAGGTCTGCAAAGTTTGGAAGTTGTGTGAAATTTGCATGCATCTGTTTCAACATATATGACTATAATCTGGTACTAATCAAGATATTGCAGTGAAACTTGGGTTACTGAAAAGCTATTGAGTAAAGCTTTATATTTATATACAACACAGTGGATTTCTAAGAATTTTTATGTTCAACGTCATTGACCTTAACCTTTGACCTTAAATATCTCAAAATGGGTTAATGGAAGTGTCCGATTCCACCCATCTGCTTTGACCTGTGACAACTGTGTTGTGTCGTATGTGTGCAGTGTGTTAAAAATGGATTGTGTTTGCAATGGGCTTGTTGGAGTAATCAGTGACACATTCTAGTGTGTGGTATTTGTTTCTAAATTGTTTGTAAGTGATGTTAATGTGGTATTGACCTTAGTGCTGCGTGTTACTCGATGTTGTGGGAGCTTGTTTTTTAGTTGCCTTGGCGGTGTCGTTAGTTATTGTCTACCAATTTAAGTTTGGTTTTGAACTTGTTAGTTCTACGTGTTTTTATGGTTTTAAATTTGTTATTTTTGGAGTTTTATTTGGTACTAACTGTGGATGTCACAACAAAGTTTACAAGTCACTGATTGGTTGCTGCTATGGGCGAGAATATAGCCTATGCAGTTAAAGTCCTTCAGTTATATGCTTGCTTGGTGGAATATGTGAGGTATCAACAGTTTGTGTAAATTATGATAATGAACCGAGTATCAGCTTCTCAAACCAAGTACAAGGGTATGCGACAATGTTTTCAGTGGGTTTCAGTAATGGTTATTTTAGTTTTTGGGTGTGTGTTTGTGAGAATGGGAAGGGGGGGGGGGGGAGAAGGTGGAAGTGCCTTGTATCATTTTCCATTGAGCTATATAGGTCAAACGTAATATTCCATTGCAGATTTTTTTGTGTTTTTTGTTCTGTTTATTTTAGAGAATTTTGTGTTCATTATTTTTCGGTATTGTTTGTTGTATAATGGTGCCATTCTTACTGTCCCCACCCAAGACCCTCTACTTTACACCCAATTAGCTTCAGTTTATTGGTGAAGTGAAATTCTGTGCACTGTTAAATATTTTTGTGCATGGTAGTATTTAGTGACTTCGGGATTGTTAACGACTTTTTGGTTGCCATATTGTATACACTGGGAATAAGAGTGTCCACCAACTTGATAACTTCATGGGTCAAAGCAGACGGGTAGAATCACTGTATTGTCCTCATGCCCAAAAGTTTATTTTGTCCGCATCAGTACACATCGAAATACAGAAGGCAGCACATGAATATGAAACACAAATTATTAAAAAGTGCAATTCATAAGTAATGTAGTACAAAAATATGGTTCTATAATATTTTAGTGGTATTATGAACCATTTACAATGTAACTTGACTGAAAAGCTAATAAAACAAGGTAAAATCTCAGTTCACGCGTGCCCAGTTAAATTGTTAATGTCCTATAGATATGATACAGGCAGACTGTATATCTGTTTTTACTGTACCTTTGTTAATAGGTATTACACAGTGAAGCTTCTGGGTATCTGGGATAGTCATTTATTTTTGAAATGCTATGTCACCTTGGCAACGCTTTCATTGTGATGGGATCTAGATGTATAGTGGAAGACCTATGAAGGAATATTTTTTTTGCACCATTGAAATAATTGCGGTGTCAAAATCTGGTTTTCATGAGGTCACCTGAGGCAATTGCGACCAATCTCTTTACAGTCCCTACAACCCCATCACAATTTCCTTTATAATGTGCTGTAGGCCCGTGAGGAGGGGGGAAATGCCATTCTGCTATAACATCACAATCTTTGTGATGGTAAGACAGATTCTTGGAAATTCAGCATATCCATCAGAAAAGTAATAAATTATACTTTGGAGTTAGAAAGTGACATTTTAAGCAACTGATGAAACTGTGCCGAAAGAATCTCTCTCTCTCTCTCTCTCTCTCTCTCTCTCTGTATCATGCTGAAGCCATCAGATATTTCCATATATGATATATGAAACATGGTGTATTGCATTAGTAGTTGCATCTCAGTGGTAAGCAACGAACGGGTGAATTGTGAAGTGTGGATTGTTCTAATGAAATCCCTGAACTTCACCCTGAATGGTAAAGGAGTAATTCCCCACAAAGCCTCCAACAACAAGAAATTCTCTTACTTTGAGCTCTTATTTAGTGATTTTAAAGAACTGTGACTGCTGCTGGGTGATACATGAGTATAGTAGGAGCTGTTGTAAACTTGATGCAAACACCTCAATGTAATCATCTATGGATTTTGTTACAGTCTCTAGAACTACCCTGCCTGTTGTTATCCAACACTTATATGTAATTTCATCAATGCAGTTCATACCAAACAGATAATCAGTCAGTCTTGTCATACTTGGATGAAGGGACGTGAACCTAACAATGGGATCCCACCATCGCGCGCACACACACACACTCCCCTTCCCCCCCTCAGATTTTGTGGTAAAATGGCCCGTCAAAAACTGAAAACAGGAAGGAGGTGTCCTGAATTGTGAAAAAAAAAATATCGAAACAATGAAAGGTCGAAGGATAAGACGTTCAATATAGGGCAGAATTGAATAGCAATGGTGTCATGGTTAAGTGGTCATGGTGTTGGTCTATCACGTGGGCGACCCATGTTCAACTCTCCCTTGTGCCCTTTATTTTTATCTATTTATTTATTTTATTTTTTTCCAGAACATTGTGAACTGTTTATCTGGCCATTGAAATGTTTCTCTGTCTGGAACCTTGTCAGTTGTCATACTATTCACTGGTTATAGAGTGAAAGTCATGTGGTAAGAATATGTTACCGTCACAAGTAAACGTAATGAATAGTGAGAGCAGGTGAGATGCTACATAGACATCTCACAGAAATAAAAACAACAAATAGATGGGTGTGAACTATGTTTATTTGTTTGCACCTTATGAGACAAATTATTATGTTTTCATCATTTCCTTGAGAATCATCATATTCAGATTAATGCGGACACCTAAATCGAACAAGGAGGCATAGCTTACTCACTTACCAGGCGTACAAATTAGGTGTGTTGGTAAGAGATTCGTACCGTATGACACATGTATTGTTACTAATGCCGTGTATGGCATACCATATGTGTTTTCCGTTGGAGGATTTGGTTGACTTGTCACCTTGCCATCGAACATTTGTGGTTCCCATTCGAAAGCCAGTTCCTTTCAGCTGTGAATAAAGTAGTTGTGCAGAATCAAATGTCATTATAGCTCCATTCCTTATACCTTGCTGTTGCAAATGAACCCAGATTTGTATACAGCTGCTCTATATTGTACTTCCTATCATTTGAACATTCACTGTTTCTATTTAACTTTTTTTCCCCACAGCTCAGTACACATTCTTCCTGTTTTCGTGCTTGATCTGGGTTCATTTTTTGACGGGCTATCAACTGAGCCGTTTTACCTTGAAATGTGAGGGGGTGCGATGGAAAGTTTCCCATGTAAGAAACATGCTGCAAATGCAAGATTGCTTGTAACGAATGCTCCAGTGCTTATATTATGGTAATGTGCATTCTTCACCCTTCTCTAGTTCTTTCACATTACACCCTACAACCCTTAACTTAAAATTCTGGTGTGAGTCACACAAACAAACATGGGTGCCACTGATATTGTCAAGAACAGTGCTTTGGTCATGATTCACAAAATTTTGAGAATTCACTATTTATATATGCATATAATTCCTTAAGATTGTGCAACCCCAGCTGCTTCTGCTTATGTACTCTAATTCCATTTTCTTTCACAGACTTAGTCTTTTCTTCCTAGCATCACATGGCTCACATTATGATCACAGTAAAAACCATGTACACAATAATAATAATAATAAAGATTTTATTGTCTTTAGGCCATTACAGCAATTGACAACGTGAAATGAAGGTACAATTTATAATACAGTGTGATAAGGTATTGACTACTGAAATATTTTAGCTTATATTACAATAAATGTACAGTGGGTCATCTGTTGGATTACTGCATTTTACAGTTGAAGAATTCTTTGATATCATAGAACGGGTGGGCAATAAACCATTCATGCCGTCTTTCTTTGAATGTATGTTCAGGAAGACCCTGTATAGCATGTGGCAGCTTATTAAATAGTTTGTGCCCTGTGACTTCATAGCTATTTATTGATTTTGATAATCTGTGTTAAGGCGTGTATATGTGTTTGATGCTTCTTGTGTTGTAACAATGTACATTTTCTCTACATTTCACATCTTGTAGGTTCTTCGTTGTAAAGATTAAGACATTGTATGTATAGAGGTTTATTACTGTCATAATTTTTTGTTTAGTAAATAAGGGTTTGCAGTGAACCTTATGTGAAGAATTTGTAATTATCCTAATGGCTTTCTTCTGCAATAATAGGATGTCATGTATATGACTACAGTTACCCCACAAGATAATGCCATAGGATATTATACTTTGCAAAAATGCAAAATAAGATGATCTGATGTATGTTTCAGTTACACAGTTTCTAAGTTGTCTTAATAAATAAATTACTCTAGATAGCTCACTACTAACATAGTTTGCATGTTGGCCCCAGGATAACTTTTCATCTAAACAAACTCCCAGGAATTTAACAGAACTAGGGTCATCAGATAGTGGCTTGTCTCTAACAGTGAAGATTATCTGCTGAGTTTTATTTTCATTTAGCAGGAAACCATTTTCTCTGAGCCAATATGCTGCGTGAGTGTATTTTCAGCACAGGTTTTAAGATCATTAAGATCGTTAACTACTATGAAGAAAAGTCGTATCATCTGCATACAATACAGTGGTGGATCTAATAAACAAGGGGAGGTCATTGATCATTATCCGAAACAGGAAGGGGCCCAGTACAGATACCTGAGGCACACCTACTTTAACATTTTCTATGTTTGACATTTCCTTACCACCACACACTACCTGTTTACGTTTGTTGAGATAAGCTTTTAATAGTCTGAGACGGTTTCCTTTTGATACTGTAGAATTCTAGTTTCTCTAGTAGTGGCATGTGCTCAACACAGTCGAAAGCCTTGCTTAGGTCACAGAATGAGACCTGAGCAAAGCCTTTGTTCTATCACCTTGGAGAATGCGGGTACTATTGAAATAGGCCTGTAACTAGATGGAGAGTCTTTATCTCCCTTTTTGTATACTGGGATGATCCTGGACAGTTTTAAATCATCAGGAAAATATCCCTCAAGTAAGCACTTGTTTATGCAATGGGTTAAAGGTTACAGAATGCAGTAACACACTTTTTTTAGCAGGTTGCATGATATGCCATATATATCTAAGCTATCAGATGATTTCAGTAGTTTTATGACCCCTTGTACAAATCTAGGTGATACTTCAGAGAAAGTTAGCATGCTTGTATTTAGTGACTGTCTACCCCAATTTTGGGAGAGTAACTCTGATGGACTAATGTCTGGTTTGATAATTACGTCTCCTATTTCTTTCACTGAATTAATTTGAGGTGGGATATTAATTTTGTCTTTTTTAGTATCTGTGGCAGCACTGTTAATTATCTTCCAAGCAGTTTTGCATTTTATTGGTGTAATTATGTATGCTGTTGGCATTGTAGGTTTTTTTGGCTTACAGGATGGCTTTTTTGTATTCATTCCTGCATGCCATATAGGCTGATTTGGCGTAGTCAGACTTCATATTATTGTATATGTTGTACAGTAACAAAACTTGTTTCTTTAGATCTGTCAGCTGTTTAGTGTACCATATATTTTGTCTGTTTCGAGATCTGGATTTGTGGGTGCTGTCCATTATTTTGATTTTCTTTATGGGAATACTATGGTTAAATAGGGTCAAGAATGCATTAAAAAATCTATCAAATATTACACTCCTGGAAATGGAAAAAAGAACACATTGACACCGGTGTGTCAGACCCACCATACTTGCTCCGGACACTGCGAGAGGGCTGTACAAGCAATGATCACACGCACGGCACAGCGGACACACCAGGAACCGCCGTGTTGGCCGTCGAATGGCGCTAGCTGCGCAGCATTTGTGCACCGCCGCCGTCAGTGTCAGCCAGTTTGCCGTGGCATACGGAGCTCCATCGCAGTCTTTAACACTGGTAGCATGCCGCGACAGCGTGGACGTGAACCGTATGTGCAGTTGACGGACTTTGAGCGAGGGCGTATAGTGGGCATGCAGGAGGCCGGGTGAATGTACCACCGAATTGCTCAACACGTGGGGCGTGAGGTCTCCACAGTACATCGATGTTGTCGCCAGTGGTCAGCGGAAGGTGCACGTGCCCGTCGACCTGGGACCGGACCGCAGCGACGCACGGATGCACGCCAAGACCGTAGGATCCTACGCAGTGCCGTAGGGGACCGCACCGCCACTTCCCAGCAAATTAGGGACACTGTTGCTCCTGGGGTATCGGTGAGGACCATTCGCAACCGTCTCCATGAAGCTGGGCTACGGTCCCGCACACCGTTAGGCCGTCTTCCGCTCACGCCCCAACATCGTGCAGCCCGCCTCCAGTGGTGTCGCGACAGGCGTGAATGGAGGGACGAATGGAGACGTGTCGTCTTCAGCGATGAGAGTCGCTTCTGCCTTGGTGCCAATGATGGTCGTATGCGTGTTTGGCGCCGTGCAGGTGAGCGCCACAATCAGGACTGCATACGACCGAGGCACACAGGGCCAACACCCGGCATCATGGTGTGGGGAGCGATTTCCTACACTGGCCGTACACCACTGGTGATCGTCGAGGGGACGCTGAATAGTGCACGGTACATCCAAACCGTCATCGAACCCATCGTTCTACCATTCCTAGACCGGCAAGGGAACTTGCTGTTCCAACAGGACAATGCACGTCCGCATGTATCCCGTGCCACCCAACGTGCTCTAGAAGGTGTAAGTCAACTACCCTGGCCAGCAAGATCTCTGGATCTGTCCCCCATTGAGCATGTTTGGGACTGGATGAAGCATCGTCTCACGCGGTCTGCACGTCCAGCACGAACGCTGGTCCAATTGAGGCGCCAGGTGGAAATGGCATGGCAAGCCGTTCCACAGGACTACATCCAGCATCTCTACGATCGTCTCCATGGGAGAATAGCAGCCTGCATTGCTGCGAAAGGTGGATATACACTGTACTAGTGCCGACATTGTGCATGCTCTGTTGCCTGTGTCTATGTGCCTGTGGTTCTGTCAGTGTGATCATGTGATGTATCTGACCCCAGGAATGTGTCAATAAAGTTTCCCCTTCCTGGGACAATGAATTCACGGTGTACTTATTTCAATTTCCAGGAGTGTATTTTGGCTGGCAGGTCATTACTTGATGTGTAATGTCCATCGACACTACAATGGCCAAACCAGTCTCTGTCAGCAAGGGAATTATGAAATGTGTTAATTTTATCCTCAGTTACGAGTCTGATAATCACAACTGTTGGGACAGGTCTGTTTGCATTGCTCCTATTGAGGGGAATTTTACTTGTATAATTTAGAGATACGGAGTCATGGTCAGAGAACAACACAACTTCGCATGTGTTTTCAGTGGTCTTGAAGTTCACAAAGATTTTATCTAAACATGCATTGTTTCTTGTGGGCCTGTTATTGACATGATGTAAATTGTTTTGTCTTAGTAAGTTTTCCAGTTCTGCAACACTACCCTTACATTTAGTAACATCAAAATCAGCATTCAAATCACCACCTATTGCAATATCATAGTGTACCCATTTAATATTACTTAATTCACTCAGTAGCATGTCCATTTTTTCTAAAAATATGTTAATACATCCCTTTGGTGATCTGTACATGGATACTGCTATTAGCTTATGACTATTAATGATTATACCCGTAACTTCAAAGTGCTGTTCATCACACAAGGAATTTAAGTCTAGTTTGGTTATTGTACAATTGAGTGACTATTTGGAATAAATTGCCACACCACCTCTAATGTGCTTTTTCCCTACAGTAGCTATTTACTATACTAAAATTGTCAAATTTGGTAACTGCAAGTTCATTCTCATTAGCCCAGTGTTCACTCGGACAAAAAATATCAAACTGGTTATCAAGACCAACTCATTTATGATAGTTCTTTATCTTTCAGTCCTTGAATATTAAGGTAACATATTTTAAGATCCACACTCTTATTGCTTACACAATGAAGACTATGGTGATTGGTTTTCAAATCTTTTACAGGGCTTATCTTTTGGATTTCTGCCTCTTGTTGCCTTTTACTAAAAAATTGTTCACTTGGAGTGGCAGCACATCTACTATTGTATGCCTACTCTTCCCTCCTTGTGATGATACTGTAGATGAGGCTGCTACTACAGGAATTGATGGAACTGCTGTTATGGTGTGTGGAGGCACTGTTGTGGCATCTGGTGACTGACGAGATAAGGTGGTTGCTTCTTCTTCTGCTGCTGTTGAATCTTGCTGATGAACTGTGATAGGTACTGCTGCTGCTGCTGCTGCTGTAGGCATTGTTGTGGCAACTGGTGACAGTGAAGATTTGGATGTTGCTTCATCTTCTGCTGCTGTTGAATCCTGTAGGTGAAGTGTGGTAGGTACTGCTGCTGCAGTGTTTATGTGTGTAGGTACAATTGCTGCTTCCACCTCTACTGCTGCTATAGAAGTAACCATTTCTTCAGGCTCTGCTTGCATCAAGCAAGGAACTGGAAGAGCAGCAATTACTTCTTGGTTGTTGTCAGATCTTTCAGTATCATGCTGATGTTTTGGCACAGAATCTTCTTGCCTCTGTTATTAAGGTGCATGCCATGTCTCGTGTAACAGTCTCTTTGCAAGGAGTCCATACTTATAAAATATGCATTTTGGTAAGCCCTGCAAATCTTTGAGTATTGTGTGTTTGCTTTTATCATTTCCACGTTCGCACATGACCATTCCGAAAGGTCATGCCTATGTGGAATTCCGACTACAAAAACTGATTTCTCTTCTGTTGAATTTAGTATTGCCTTAAGGTTTCATGTTGCACTGTGGAGATCGTTTTTATATACATTATTGGTTCCAGCTATGACAACATTTTCAGTTTCTATGTTTCTAATGAGTTCTTGGATGGGTGCACCTGGTTTGACAATACTAGTTGCTAGTATACAATGACTGTAACATAGTATTTTTGCAATTTCACATCCATGGCTATCAGAGAATATTTTCACTTTGAGTTTGTCTTCACATTTATTGCTGAAGTTTCTGCTCATGTGCTTGTCACTATATAGATTCGGCGTGTTGTCGTCACAGTTTTCCAGGGATTGCACATTTATATCTGAATCTAGTGCATGAAAACTGTTTTTTGTTACCACAGGAATTCTACAGTCACTAGGTTTCACACGACCAACCCTTTTTGGCCTAGTAAACATTTGTTGCCTTGTTGTTTCTGTCTTTAGGCCTATATCCACTTCAGAGCACTCGTTTATTGTAAGTGGGACACTGAAACTGCTTTTATTGCTGCAGTTCATTCCATTTGTTGTATTTATCACCTTTTAGCTTCTTTCTTCCCGTGATCATGCTAGTCCTGTGCTCCCAGTTCCATGTTTTACTTGCTTAGGCGATCGGGATATTACACGCCTTTTTCAGTTCGGCATTTTCATTTTCTAAATGCACAATGTCCGCCTTAGTACATCTACAATTAATTGCAGGCTTGATACACGTTCATTCAGCTTTACTATTTCACTGTTATAATTTCCGTATGTTCCATTTTTCACGGCACAACTATAACTTTTGTTCACTTTCTCACTATAAAAAGCTGTACTGGACGCCATGTTTCACAGTAGCAGTTTTCTCACACGCTGTATTACCTGGATTTGGATGTTGTTGTTGTTGTGGTCTTCAGTCCTGAGACTGGTTTGATGCAGCTCTCCATGCTACTCTATCCTGTGCAAGCTTTTTCATCTCCCAGTACCTACTGCAACCTACATCCTTCTGAATCTGCTTAGTGTATTCATCTCTTGGTCTCCCTCTACGATTTTTACCCTCCACACTGCCCTCCAATACTAAATTGGTGATCCCTTGATGCCTCAGAACATGTCCTACCAACCGATCCCTTCTTCTGGTCAAGTTGTGCCACAAACTTCTCTTCTCCCCAATCCTATTCAATACTTCCTCATTAGTTATGTGATCTACCCATCTAATCTTCAGCATTCTTCTGTAGCACCACATTTCGAAAGCTTCTATTCTCTTCTTGTCCAAACTATTTATTGTCCATGTTTCACTTCCATACATGGCTACACTCCATACGAATACTTTCAGAAATGACTTCCTGACACTTAAATCAATACTGGATGTTAACAAATTTCTCTTCTTCAGAAACGCTTTCCTTGCCATTGCCAGCCTACATTTTATATCCTCTCTACTTCGACCATCATCAGTTATTTTGCTCCCCAAATAGCAAAACTCCTTTACTACTTTAAGTGCCTCATTTCCTAATCTAATTCCCTCAGCATCACCCGACTTAATTAGACTACATTCCATTATCCTTGTTTTGCTTTTGTTGATGTTCATCTTATATCCTCCTTTCAAGACACTGTCCATTCCATTCAACTGCTCTTCCAAGTCCTTTGCTGTCTCTGCAGAATTACAATGTCATCAGCGAACCTCAAAGTTTTTATTTCTTCTCCATGAATTTTAATACCTACTCCAAATTTTTCTTTTGTTTCCTTTACTGCTTGCTCAATATACAGATTGAACAACATCGGGGAGAGGCTACAACCCTGTCTTACTCCCTTCCCAACCACTGCTTCCCTTTCATGTCCCTCGACTCTTATAACTGCCATCTGGTTTCTGTACAAATTGTAAATAGCCTTTCGCTCCCTGTATTTTACCCCTGCCACCTTTAGAATTTGAAAGAGAGTATTCCAGTCAACATTGTCAAAAGCTTTCTCTAAGTCTACAAATGCTAGAAACGTAGGTTTGCCTTTCCTTAATCTTTCTTCTACGATAATTCGTAAGGTCAGTATTGCCTCACGTGTTCCAGTGTTTCTACGGAATCCAAACTGATCTTCCCCGAGGTTGGCTTCTACTAGTTTTTCCATTCGTCTGTAAAGAATTCGTGTTAGTATTTTGCAGCTGTGACTTATTAAGCTGATAGTTCGGTAATTTTCACATCTGCCAACACCTGCTTTCTTTGGGATTGGAATTATTATATTCTTCTTGAAGTCTGAGGGTATTTCGCCTGTTTCATACATCTTGCTCAACAGATGGTAGAGTTTGGTCAGGACTGGCTCTCCCAAGGCCATCAGTAGTTCCAATGGAATATTGTCTACTCCGGGGGCCTTGTTTCGACTCAGGTCTTTCAGTGCTCTGTCAAACTCTTCACGCAGTATCATATCTCCCATTTCATCTTCATCTACATCCTCTTCCATTTCCATAATATTGTCCTCAAGTACATCGCCCTTGTATAGACCCTCTATATACTCCTTCCACCTTTCTGCTTTCCCTTCTTTGCTTACAACTGGGTTTCCATCTGAGCTCTTGATATTCATACAAGTCGTTCTCTTATCTCCAAAGGTCTCTTTAATTTTCCTGTAGGCGGTATCTATCTTACCCCTAGTGAGATAGGCCTCTACATCCTTACATTTGTCCTCTAGCCATCCCTGCTTAGCCATTTTGCACTTCCTGTCGATCTCATTTTTGAGACGTTTGTATTCCTTTTTGCCTGTTTCACTTACTGCATTTTTATATTTTCTCCTTTCATCAATTAAATTCAATATTTCTTCTGTTACCCAAGGATTTCTACTAGCCCTCGTCTTTTTACCTACTTGATCCTCTGCTGCCTTCACTACTTCATCCCTCAAAGCTACCCATTCTTCTTCTACTGTATTTATTTCCCCCATTCCTGTCAATTGCTCCCTTATGCTCTCCCTGAATCTCTGTACAACCTCTGGTTCTTTTAGCTTATCCAGGTCCCATCTCCTTAAATTCCCACCTTTTTGCAGTTTCTTCAGTTTTAATTTACAGGTCATAACCAATAGATTGTGGTCAGAGTCCACATCTGGATATGTTGTGCTATTAACTGTTTTGCTCTTTGAGCCATGTAATCCAAAGTGGAAAATTCTTTCATGGTTTTTCTTATGCTCCAGCACTTTGGAAGTACTGTCTAAATTTGTATTTTGTCACTTGTAGTCCAACCTTTTTCAATTTTTGGTTTAGGTAGTTTCTCTCACTCTGAAGCATCTTTTTCTTCAAAGGAGATTCACCTAAATACTGATGGCTGGTACTTGAAGAGCCAAGTACCAGATGCAGTACTGTTTCATATTCACTTAATTTTTATCTGGAAGTACCTAGCATAGCTGAAGCAACACCTGCAGGAATTGATGGGTTTTGCAATATTTGCTTCCTACATTTGCTGCAAATTTTTCCAACTATCAATACTTTAGAACACTTTTTTACCTTTCGTTCCTGAACATTCCTCGATTTCCTCTGTATTCTTGTATGACCTTCTTCTTTAAATGTATTGCAACAATACAGTTTTGACTTGAAACACCTTTTTTACAAACTCCTACTAAATACTGGAGCAACTGTACACTGCAGATTGAATACACCCACGACTTCAAGCTGATGATGATTGGTTGAAACAAAAGTCTCCCTGATTGGCTGTTCACAGCAAGAATGTTCACCAATTGGTCAGAATATATTGCTGCTTACTGCATTTTCTAGTCTAGTGATGTAGATGAATTAAATTTTTGGGCATGATGCTTTTGGTGTATCGTCTTGATATTTTCTGTATGTATAGTAACACATTTGAGTAGTACTGTATATATTTTTCAAAAAAATTGAAGATGGCATGTTTGGAGCTACACGAGGTCAAAGATTAAGGTCAGTGGCTGTGAACATGAAGATTCATAGAAACCCGTCGTGTTTCAGATCAGCATAAAGTTCTACTCATTAGCCTTTCAAGTATACAAGTTTCATTGCTTTTTCTGGGTTAGAACCAGAGTTACAGTCATTTATGTTGGGACAGATGCTTGTAAATTTCACAAATTTCCTAACTTTGCAGACCTATAACTTTCTTCACAGTTGTCATATACTTCTGCAAACTGGTAGTTTTCAATGAGTACTGCATTGACTTAGCATGAAATTATCCCCTGTAACATCATCTTTTCACCATTCACTTTCTCAACAATTCCCAAATACCAAAAAGAGTAGTACGCACTTTGAACATAGCAATTGGCTTGCACAGAACATTCTAGCATTAGCAGCGGAAGTGCAGAGAAATTGTGCACAGTGTTAAAATCACTATCACAGCTTATCCTTTTTGCTCCAATCTCAGTTGGCAACAGTGGTATAATGTTGTACATAGATCATGTTCCAGGAACTGTTTTTGCACTCGCAAAGTGGGGAAAAATAAATTTTCTAAATTGTATCATTGCATCTTTTGAAACAGAGAGAACTGAAATTCCTTGCGGGTTCTCCTGGCAGAGCTCAAATACCTGTGATGCTGTAAGCATTTGATCTTTATTGGGTCTTTGCAATCTTCTTTTTGTCACAAGTCTTTTAACAGTACCCACAATACCACTGCAGGGGGATTTTCCATGGCGGGTTGCAAAAAGAAAAAGAAACCAATACAACCTGCATGTTACATTGAAATTCTTTTCTCTGTAACATTTTTGAAATTCTTACAATGTTTGTAATATGCAACACATTCATCATTGATATATTCAGCAGAAGCAAGTGGAATTCCAGGAAGTTCAACTTTAAAAAGTTCAGTATACACTTCTGAGTCTGGTACATCTGGGACACATCATCCCTGTGCTTCATCCTGAACAAAAAAATTGAGATTTTCACTGAAATCCATCAACATTAGCACTGATCCTTCATTGACTGTTTCCTTCTTCATTTTCAGACAATCAGATGTGATTGAGAAATGAGAGTTTGGAGTAAGTTTTTGAATTTTCTTAATTAGAGTGTCACAGCATTTTGATAGGGTGGTTATTTGAACACTTAGTCATTATAACAACTGATACTCATTTACTATACTGAACTATTTCACCAGGATCATAGTCTTCTATTCATTTTATAAGTGTGTTTGAAATAAAGAACTAGTGGGGCATTTATCATACAGACAGAGCATACAAGTTCAGTTCATTATGTCACATCATTATTTTAATTAGATATTGGTACATTTGTGTGATAGAATTTAGATTTAGAAGAAATTTAAAATTTTGGTGGTAAGTACAGATACATACGGTACGTGTTCCTGATGATTATGTGAGTATACACTGTTTCGGTCGAAAAGAAGAAAATTTTGAAAATCCTACTTTGTATTCAGGATACTTCTTTTTATGAAGAGAATATATTTCAAATAAATTACTTAATATAATACGCTTGTTCATATATATTTTTGCTAGTGCTCACTTTGTCTTTTTCCCCAATCATTATTCTTGAATTTTCACCTTCTAATTAAAAGCTCTAGGTCTTTTTTTTTCCCACTGTTTCTCCTCATTCCAATGCCCGGGAGGGGAACACATTGAGAGTAGACATATTTGAAAGGAAGAAAGGGACAGTGAAGGAAGGAAAGATAAGGATTGGAACATGGAATGTGAAGACACTAATGCAAGCAGGAAAGCTAGAGAATGCAAAACAGGAGATGAAAAGGAACAGATTAGATGCCCTCGGTTTGTGTGAAATGAGATGGGGAGAGAATAGGAGATAGAACGTGGAGATTATAAGTCTTTTACTCAGGGGAAATCAAGAGTGGTGAAAATGGAGTAGGAATATTGATAGGGCGAAAGCTGAAAAATAAGGTAATGAAGGTACAATATATTGATGGAAGAGTGACGATGATACGTCTGAAGGGTAGTTCAAAAGATTTGGTGTTAATACAGGTATATTTGCCAACCAGCCAGCATAGAGATGAGGAAGTAGAAGAATATTATGAGAAAATACAAGAATGCATCGAGAAAGAAAATAGAAATGCCTGCGTTATCGTCATGGGGGACTGGAATGCAGTGGTGGCTGAAGGAAGAGATGAAGATACAGTAGGAAAATTTGGATTAGGAATAAGAAATGAGAGAAGTGAACTACTAATTAGTTTCTGTAAAGAAAATTCATACATGTGGATATCAAACTTGAATAGGGAAAGGTATCAGTTGGACAACATCTTGATACAAAAAAGTTTTAGGAACTGTTTCAAAAATGCCAAAGCTTATCCAGGAGTGTATATAAATTCAGACAACAACCTAATAGTGGGAGAAATACAAGTGAAGTTGGAAAAAGTCTGGAGAGGTAAAGCAAAGGAAAGGTTAAACATAGAAAGACTCAAAGAGGCAGGAAAGGCATCAGATTTGGAGAACAGATTTATGGAAAAATGGGAAAGAGGAAGAGCTGATGAAAGCGTTAATGACAAATTGATAAAAGTGAGGGAAGGACTCGTGGACTCTGCCAAATAATTACTAGAAATTAGAGTATCCCAAAGTACCAGGAAAGAGTGGATAACAGAAAACATGTTGAAAAAGATGGAAGAGTGGAGAAAGTGGAAAAATGTAGAAGCTGAAGAAGGCAAAAAGAGGTACAGGAGACTGAATAATTAAGTAAGAAGAGAAACTGCAGAAGTAAGAGAAAAATGAATGAAACAGAAATATGACAAAACAGAGAAAGTGGAGAAAGAGGGAAAGTATGAAGTGATGTATAGACTGGCTAGTGAGAGAGTTTTTGAACGTAAAAGAAAGAACAACAACATAGAAATAGAAAGATGGGATGGTACTCTGCAGAAGAATCACAGGAGGTTTTGAACAGATGGCAAGAATATATCGAATGTCTGTATAAGGTGGATGAAATACAAAGTGAAATTAAGACTGAGAAGGAGCAATACGTGCTGAAAGATGGAAAGGGATTCACCACCTTGGTAGCAGAAGTAGGAAAGACGCTGAAGGAGATGAAGAATAGGAAGGCACGTGGAATTGATGATTTGCCAGCAGAACTGTTGAAGAGTCTGGGAAACAAGTCAAGAAAAAAAATTGTCTACCTCTGTTAACGAGATATATGACAAAGAGGAATGGCCTGAGGACTTCCTTGCAACAGTTATGATACCAATAGAGAAAAAGAGAAACACTAAAAAATGTTATGAGCATAGGTCCATCAGTCTAATTTCTCATGCAGCTTAAGTCGTGCTGAGAGTGTTGAATAGAAGGCTAAATGGCAAGCTGGATAGAGGGATTGCAGAGGAGCAGTTCCGATTTAGAACAGGAAAAGGAACAAGAGATGCTATTGGCCTGTTGACAACTACAGGGAAAGACATATGGATAAAGGTAGAGAAATCTTTGCTGTTTTTATAGATTTAGAAAAGGCTTTTGACAGAGTTCAGCGGAACAAGCTGATGGATGTTTTGAAGAGGAAAGGAGTAGATTGGAAAGGGAGACGACTGATACAGAATCTATATTTACACCAGAAAGTAATGATAAGGATTGGAAATGAAAGGTCAGAAGGAAGCAGCATTGGACAAGATGGTAGATAAGGTTTTTGCCTTTCCCCGCTGTTGTTTAACACATACCTTGAAGAGATTTTTGGAAAGGCTTAGATGGGAAAAGAGGATTATGTATTGTTGGAAAGAGAATATAATGTATAAGATTTGCTGATGACATGGTATTAGTGGCGGAAAGTGAGCAGACAGTGAATAACATGCTGAAAGATCTGAATGAAGCTTGTGTGGAATATGGGATGCAAATAAACACAGCAAAAACAAAGAGTACGGTCATCAGTACAAGACACAGACTGTTCGATATTAAAATAAGACAATCTACCATTAGCCAAGTAAGTGCATTTAAATATCTTGGAAGCACAGTAACTGAAGACTTGAGATGTCACCAGGAGGTGAAAACTCAAAGGGTTGGTGACAGAGGATGTCTGCTGAAGGTTGGAAGAGAAAGGAAAAAGAACTGGTTGGGACATTCATTGAGAAGGGAGTGCTTACTAGCAGATGCTTTCGAAGGACTGGTTTGTGGGAGAAGACTGAGAGGAGGAGGAAGAAGAAGAAGAAGAAGAAGATACAAGATGATAGACGACATAAAGGGAAGAGGAAATTGTGCAGACCTGAAGAGGACGGCAGAAGACCGGACAGTCTGGAGAACCACTATGTGAAAACCTGCCTTTTATCAGAACACTGATGATGATGATGACGACGTATCTTGTGGTAACATCTTTCCTCATTTTTGCTCAGGCATTGATAAAGTACCCTTCTCAATTACAAGAGCTCGTGATTGTCATACCCCATATTAAGAATTCGAAATGTGGACCAGGTTTGTGCCACAAGTTAGTAATTGAATTTTTTCGCAATTATTTGCAGTTCAGTTTTCTGTTTTATTTTATCCATGAGTTCATTGTAATGTTTTCACCTTGTCTTCAAGTATTGTTAAGACTGTCAGGGTTATTATTTGCATCAGTGTCCAGCTCAACTTAATATACGTGTGCAGTTTTAGTTTTTAATACTCCAGTTGCTGATCCCAATTTAAGTTTTGCTGCTGCATACTGATTGTGCCGAGCAACTGAATGCAGCTTTGCAGGAGATATTCCGAGGCTAGTTAAGCCAGTCTTGAGCACAGCTTTTTCAGGAGTCTGCACCTTCACATTACTAACATTATATCACCTAAGGATGAGTTTTCATGTTCTAGTTTTTCATTGATGAGTTTCGTACGGGTTGGGCACATTTTTTCCCCAGGAACAATGCTAATTCATCTAATTTTGAGGTTCTTTTCCTTTCCCAAACTAACTTCACGCAATCCAGATGAAACAATTTGTTTATGGTGCTTAAAGGAATCACAGCAAATTTTCCACACTTACAATTGTACTTCTTGACTCCAGCAACAAAAACTGCAGCAGAGGTTAACAACCACGGAACAATCATTATAATATGTTAATAACAGTAAAGAAATCGTAATCTACATTAACATTTATAATCTGCAAACCACCACGAGGTGCAAGGTAGAGGGTATGTTCCATCGCACCAGTTATTAGGGTTTCATCCTGTTCCATTCACGTACGGAGCACAGGAAAAATGATTGTTTGAATGCCTGTGTGCATGCAGTAATTTTTCTTAATCTGATCCTCACAATACCTATGTGAGCGATTGTAGGGGGTTGTAGTATGAGGGTTGACTGAGAAGTAATGCCTCCACCTTTGTAACTCGCAAACAATTGGCAGCATTGGTGTGTGGCAGGTACTGGCATGTTCCGTAGCCTCTTGTCTACAGCTCCAGTTGGCAGGAAGCCTTAGCATTTAACGGTTGTGTTGTTACAGTGTAAAGTATGGAACCCTGTGCAGACAGTCGGTCAGTGCGATTTAAGCAACGTGCAGTCATTGGATTCTTGACAGCAAAAGGTGTCACCCCAAAGGAGATTCATCAGAGAACGAAACCATTTTATGGTGATTGTGTTGATGTGAGTACTGCGCATTAGTGGGCGAGTAAGCTTAAAGATGTTGAGGTGGGAACAACTGACCTGCATGACAAACAAAGAGTTGGTATCACTCAGAGAGAAATTGTTAGCACAGTTGGCATTTCACAAGAACGTATGGGTCACATTATTACTTTGCTTTTCTATCGGAAGATCTGTGCACAATGGGCACCCTGGATGCTGACTCCTGAAATGAAAGTGCACAGACTTGAAATTTGCCAGGAACTCCTCTTGTGTTTCAAGAATGAAGGTGACGCCTTTCTACATTCAATTGTGACAGGAGACAAAATGTGGGTACACCATTAACACCTGAAAACGAAATGTCAGTCTATGGAATATCGACACAAAGACTCACACCAGAAAAAGAAATTGCTCAGCTGGAAAAATCATGGCCACAGTATTCTGGGGTGCAGAGGTGTTATCCATGTTGATTTCCTTGATCGTGAAACAATAATAAATTCAGAGCGTTACATCACCACTCTGCGAACTCCGAAATGACGACTAACAAGGGTCCAAAAGGAAAAGGAAAAGGAAAAGGGAAATGTTTTCCTGCAGCATGACAATGCCAAACCACACATTTCACATGCCACCACAGCAGAACTCCAGAGACTGAATCTCACCACCGTTTGGCATCCTCCATACAGTCCAGATTTAGCACCGTCTGATTTCCATCTGTTCCCAATAATGAAAGACGGTCTGCAGGGCCATCATTATGCTTCTGATGAAAACTTTAAGCGAACTGTGAGACTGTGGTTGCAGAAACAGTGTGTCGATTTCTTCCATGACGGCATCAGAAAACTGGTTCATCATTGGCAGAAATGTTTCCAATTGGCTGGTGATTATGAGGAAAAGTGAATATTGGTAGTTAAAGATCACATTGTACGGATTATTTCTGCATTTGATTTATTAAAATATTCCCATCCAAACCCAATTAATGAAGGTTGACACATTACTTTTAATTCTACCCTCGTATATCCCTAGAGTAATCATTTAAAAACATTTCTTGAAAATTTTTAATAGACGTTCTCGGGATAGTTTACGTCGATCTACAAGAGTCTGCCAGTTCAGTTCCTTCAGTATCTCTCTGACATTCTCCCACAGATCAAACAAACTTGTGACAATTTGAGCTGCCCTTTCTTGTATATGTTCAGTATCCCACACACCTGAACAATATTACAGAACTGGTCACACAACTGATTTGATTTGTAAGCAATCTCTTTTGTACACTGATTGCACTTCCCAAGAATTCTACCAATAAACTGAAATCTACCACCTCCTTCACCCACAACTGAACCTATGTCATTATTCAATTTCACATTCCTACAAAATGTTACACCCAGATATTTGTATGAGTTGATCAATACTAACAGTGACTCATTGGTATTATAGTCATAGGATGTTAGGGTATTTTGTTTTGTGAAGTGCAAAATTTTCCATTTCTGAACTTTTAAAGCAAGCTGCTAATCTCTGCACCACGTTGAAATGTCATCAATATCAAACTGAATATTTATGCAGCTTCTCTCAGATAGTGCTTCATTATAGATAACCGCATTATCTGTAAAAAGCCTGATTTCCTGCAAGATCATTAATGTACATTTCGTGCAGGATCATTAATGTACATTTCCTGCAGGATTATTAATGTACAACATGAACAACAAGGCTCCCAACACACTTCCCTAGGGCACACCTGAAGTTACTTCTTCGTTTGATGATGACTCTCCACCCAAGAGTCCTCAATCCAGATTTCAGTTTATACCACATATGATTGTACTTTTGACAATAAGCATAGGTGTGGTACTGAGCCAGATGTTTTTTGGAAATCAAGTAATATTGCATCTACTTGGTTGCCTTGGTCCAAAGCTTTCAATATTTCACCTGAGAAAATTACAAATTGGGTTTCATATGATCAGTGTTTTCAAAATCCATGCTGGTTGGCATTGAGGAGGTAAATCTGTTCAGGATACCTCATTATATTTGAGCTCTGAATATGTTCTAAGATTCTACAGCAAATTGCTGTCAAGTGTATTGGACGGAAGTTTTGTGAGTCACTTCTACTATCCTTTCTGTAGACAGATGTGACCTGTGCCTTTTTCCAAGAACTGGGCACTTCCTTTTTGCAAGAACTGGGCACTTCTTTTTGTTGGGTGATCTACAATGGAGTATAGTTTGAAGAGGGGCTAACTCAGTGGCAGATTCAGTATAGAATCTGACAGGGATTCCATCAGGCCCTGGAGCATTCTTCAGTTTTAATGATTTCAGCTGTTTCTTGACACCACTGTCACTAATACTTATTTCATTCATCTTTTCAGTGGTATGAGGATTCAATTGGGGCAATTCTCTTGGGTTTTCCTTTGTAAAGGAACGTTTGAAAATGGAGTTAAGCATTTCAGCTTTTGATTTGCTACCCTCAGTTTCAGTTCCCGTCTCATTCGCTACAGACTGGACCTAACTAGGTGTCACTAACAGCCTTTACATACAACCAGAATTTCTTTGGGTTCTGGGAAAGATCACTTGACAGTATTCCGCTATGGTAGTCATTGAAGGCATCACGCATTGCTCTCTTGACAGCCAAACGTGTTTCATTAAGCATCTCTCTCTGTATGGTACTATTTTTTTGTTTTACACCTATTATGCAGTAATCTCTGTTTCTTTAGAAGCATCTTTACAGTGAGTGTATACCATGGAGATTCCATCACATTATGAACTATTCTGCTGGGTATATATCCACCCAGTGCATGGTCAACTATTCTTGTAAACATGAGCCAGAGTTCCTCTACATGCTTCGTGCTGAAAGTTTGAAGTTCCTCATTGAAATATGACACTACTGATTTTTTCTCTAGTTTACTGAACGTACATATATTTCTGCTTGTTTTAGTTGTTATTTGTACTTTGGTAATCTTTGTTGCTACAACTGTGTCATGATCACTGATACCAGTTTCGATGTGGGCATCCTCAAAGATATCAGGTCTATTTGTTGCCAACAACATAATGTTACATAATTCAGCAGTAGTATACGTAAGAACAGTTACCTGCATGTAACTGCACTTTTTTCCAGTATGTTTCTGGGAAAGGGGAGACACTGCGACATTTTTGAAATTTTTCTGCTTAATGTTTAGCAAAACCAGTCTGTAAAGAAGCTTCAGTTACTTGCAGCACAACTATTGATATTATTAAGGGAGTTTGATTATGAATATGTACCAACTGGTAAATTAAGAAATGTGGCAGGCATTACAATGCTAGCATTTTTTCGTAAATACTGTTTCCTGCGCTAAATATTTGCAATTAAATATTGCCATAATATATTTTAATTGACCATAATAACTTACTAAACCATAAGTCCAGACAAGTTGTTTATGGAGAAAACAACATAACAATTTTTTATTTGCACAGGATAACAAAATCATTACTTGTTATTTTTTATGACATTGCATCAGTCAGCTCATTGAATTCAAAGAATAGTTTGTTGTTGTTGTTGTGGTCTTCAGTCCTGAGACTGGTTTGATGCAGCTCTCCATGCTACTCTATCCTGTGCAAGGTTTTTCATCTCCCAGTACCTACTGCAACCTACATCCTTCTGAATCTGCTTAGTGTATTCATCTCTTGGTCTCCCTCTACGATTTTTACCCTCCACGCTGCCCTCCAATACTAAATTGGTGATCCCTTGATGCCTCAGAACATGTCCTACCAACCGATCCCTTCTTCTGGTCAAGTTGTGCCACAAACTTCTCTTCTCCCCAATCCTATTCAATACTTCCTCATTAGTTATGTGATCTACCCATCTAATCTTCAGCATTCTTCTGTAGCACCACATTTCGAAAGCTTCTATTCTCTTCTTGTCCAAACTATTTATCGTCCATGTTTCACTTCCATACATGGCTACACTCCATACAAATACTTTCAGAAATGACTTCCTGACACTTAAATCAATACTGGATGTTAACAAATTTCTCTTCTTCAGAAATGCTTTCCTTGCCATTGCCAGCCTACATTTTATATCCTCTCTACTTCGACCATCATCAGTTATTTTGCTCCCCAAATAGCAAAACTCCTTTACTACTTTAAGTGCCTCATTTCCTAATCTAATTCCCTCAGCATCACCCGACTTAATTAGACTACATTCCATTATCCTTGTTTTGCTTTTATTGATGTTCATCTTATATCCTCCTTTCAAGACACTGTCCATTCCATTCAACTGCTCTTCCAAGTCCTTTGCTGTCTCTGACAGAATTACAATGTCATCGGCGAACCTCAAAGTTTTTATTTCTTCTCCATGAATTTTAATACCTACTCCGAATTTTTCTTTTGTTTCCTTTACTGCTTGCTCAATATACAGATTGAACAACATCGGGGAGAGGCTACAACCCTGTCTTACTCCCTTCCCAACCACTGCTTCCCTTTCATGTCCCTCGACTCTTATAACTGCCATCTGGTTTCTGTACAAATTGTAAATAGCCTTTCGCTCCCTGTATTTTACCCCTGCCACCTTTAGAATTTTAAAGAGAGTATTCCAGTCAACATTGTCAAAAGCTTTGTCTAAGTCTACAAATGCTAGAAACGTAGGTTTGCCTTTCCTTAATCTTTCTTCTAAGATAAGTCGTAAGGTCAGTATTGCCTCACGTGTTCCAGTGTTTCTACGGAATCCAAACTGATCTTCCCCGAGGTTGGCTTCTACTAGTTTTTCCATTCGTCTGTAAAGAATTCGTGTTAGTATTTTGCAGCTGTGACTTATTAAGCTGATAGTTCGGTAATTTTCACATCTGTCAACACCTGCTTTCTTTGGGATTGGAATTATTATATTCTTCTTGAAGTCTGAGGGTATTTCGCCTGTTTCGTACATCTTGCTCACCAGATGGTAGAGTTTTGTCAGGACTGGCTCTCCCACGGCCGTCAGTAGTTCCAATGGAATATTGTCTACTCCGGGGGCCTTGTTTCGACTCAGGTCTTTCAGTGCTCTGTCAAACTCTTCACGCAGTATCATATCTCCCATTTCATCTTCATCTACATCCTCTTCCATTTCCATAATATTGTCCTCAAGTACATCGCCCTTGTATAGACCCTCTATATACTCCTTCCACCTTTCTGCTTTCCCTTCTTTGCTTACAACTGGGTTTCCATCTGAGCTCTTGATATTCATACAAGTCGTTCTCTTATCTCCAAAGGTCTCTTTAATTTTCCTATAGACGGTATCTATCTTACCCCTAGTGAGATAGGCCTCTACATCCTTACATTTGTCCTCTAGCCATCCCTGCTTAGCCATTTTGCACTTCCTGTCGATCTCATTTTTGAGACGTTTGTATTCCTTTTTGCCTGTTTCACTTACTGCATTTTTATATTTTCTCCTTTCATCAAGTAAATTCAATATTTCTTCTGTTACCCAAGGATTTCTACTAGCCCTCGTCTTTTTACCTACTTGATCCTCTGCTGCCTTCACTACTTCATCCCTCAAAGCTACCCATTCTTCTTCTACTGTATTTATTTCCCCCATCCCTGTCAATTGCTCCCTTATGCTCTCCCTGAATCTCTGTACAACCTCTGGTTCTTTTAGTTTATCCAGGTCCCATCTCCTTAAATTCCCACCTTTTTGCAGTTTCTTCAGTTTTAATCTACAGGTCATAACCAATAGATTGTGGTCAGAGTCCACATCTGCCCCTGGAAATGTCTTACAATTTAAAACCTGGTTCCTAAATCTCTATCTTACCATTATATAATCTATCTGATACCTTTTAGTATCTCCAGGGTTCTTCCACGTATACAACCTTCTTTCATGATTCTTAAACCAAGTGTTAGTTATGATTATGTTGTGCTCTGTGCAAAATTCGACCAGGCGGCTTCCTCTTTCATTTCTGTCCCCCAATCCATATTCACCTACTATGTTTCCTTCTCTCCCATTTCCTACACTCGAATTCCAGTCACCCATGACTATTAAATTTTCGTCTCCCTTCACAATCTGAATAATTTCTTTTATTTCATCATACATTTCTTCAATTTCTTCGTCATCTGCAGAACTAGTTGGCATATAAACTTGTACTACTGTAGTAGGCGTGGGCTTCGTATCTATTTTGGCCACAATAATGCGTTCACTATGCTGGTTGTAGTAGCTTACCCGCATTCCTATTTTCCTATTCATTATTAAACCTACTCCTGCATTACCCCTATTTGATTTTGTGTTTATAACCCTGTAGTCACCTGACCAGAAGTCTTGTTCCTCCTGCCACCGAACTTCACTAATTCCCACTATATCTAACTTCAACCTATCCATTTCCCTTTTTAAATTTTCTAACCTACCTGCCCGATTAAGGGATCTGACATTCCACGCTCCGATCCGTAGAACGCCAGTTTTCTTTTTCCTGATAACGACATCCTCTTGAGTAGTCCCCGCCCGGAGATCCGAATGGGGGACTATTTTACCTCCGGAATATTTTACCCAAGAGGACGCCATCATCATGTAATCATACAGTAAAGCTGCATGCCCTCGGGAAAAATTACGGCTGTAGTTTCCCCTTGCTTTCAGCCGTTCGCAGTACCAGCACAGCAAGGCCGTTTTGGTTATTGTTACAAGGCCAGATCAGTCAATCATCCAGACTGTTGCCCTTGCAACTACTGAAAAGGCTGCTGCCCCTCTTCAGGAACCACACGTTTGTCTGGCCTCTCAACAGATACCCCTCCGTTGTGGTTGCACCTACGGTATGGCTATCTGTATCGCTGAGGCACGCAAGCCTCCCCACCAACGGCAAGGTCCATGGTTCATGGGGGGGGGGAGAATAGTTTGAATACCCTCAAATACCTGCATTATTGCAATGATATTTTAATAGCCCAGGAGTCAGTGTCCTTTACAGTTTGTACAATATACCAGAAAACTTTTCATGATGTACTGAGCACATTACCATTTTGACTGATTATGTACAGATGGTAACAGTTGCTGTCTTCCTGATGGCTGGCAATCCTGCATGTGTGTAACATATAGTTCTGTTGACTTGTATTTATAAGCAACAACCATTTGTTCTGATTCTGAAACTCATTGATACAGATATCATGCTTCTCATTTCCAACCACCTTCTAGGACATTAAACAACCATTTAAAAAATCATGGATCACTAGGGATTAAATTATCTTGTGAAAGCAAAAGTGAAATGTATCTGTTGGCAAGAACATGGAGAAATCATACAGTAGTTGCACACTACAAAAACTACTCAAAATTACTAAGAAATATTATTTAAAAACAAGGTCCATGCACATGTCAGAAATCAGTTAATTCCAGCAACAGACTTAAGGCTATATTGAATGTAATGACACAAGAGGCAGGACAACAGCCACAGCACACAGTAACATCACTGTTGAATTGAATGGAAGGGCAATAAACAATTATCCATTGGTATCAAATATACTGAATAATCATTTCTTTAACATAGGAGAAAGAATAGGGACAAACAGTTCAATCATAGCAGTATGTTGAAAAGAAGCACTCATAAATTTCAATCGTCTGAATATATCACCAACTTCTCCTTTTTGAAATTAAGAAAATTACACATGCTAGCAAAAATAAAAGCTCATCTGGTTTTGATGGTGTTTCAAGTGGGGTGCTAAAGATTTGTTCCCATATAATAGACCTGAACTTACCTGAAATATGAATTGCTTCACTATCTCGAGTGTCAGTCCATGTGAAATCAGTTGATAGTCTAGTTCTTCAAATCTCAGGTTGTGATAATTTTTTGTACATTTATAGTAGTATCTGTATGCGTGAAAAGCCCCAAATTAAAAATTTTTAAGCCCTTTTTTTTATTTTAGTTATTAATTTTTAAAACTTCCAGAGTTGTGCAATTTTTTCTTATGTTTTGAAATCTTAAAATCACAATTTCTCAAACTATTTGACTTAAACACCTAAAATATGTACCATTTTATTCAGTTACTTATTAGCTTTAAAAGTAGGTGCTAATTCATGATATTAATAACAATGCTGAATTAAAAGTAGGTGCTAATTCATGATTTAATAACAATGCTGAATTTTTCCAGGTGATATTATTTTTTAATTGTGAAAAATTTCGAAATTAAAATTTTTGTTCTGAAAAAATGTATTTCACTTGTATTAGTTAATGTGTGTGCCAAATTTCATGGTGGTATTCAGTGAGAACACATTTTAATAAATTTTGTTTTACTGGTAAGTGCAGTTCCTTGTGCATAGTCTGTAGGGCTGGGCTTCTTACTAAGACGTAATATGTCAGAAACCAGATAAGACTGTCAAATCATTATTAATTAATTACATTATTAGAATCACACACTTAAATTTAAATTCTCGTTTGGCTTTCCCATGTTAATCGTGAAGGTATTTCAACATACACCATAACAAGACTTGCTCAGAAAAGACTGAATAATTTACTTATTTATACCTTCATTTTATAGATCCATTAATTTTAATCAATATAATTAATTAAACAATGATGTAGCTGTTATTATTTAACAATGTAGTATTTAAGGGCCTCGCAAAGAGAAATTTTTTACTCATCTTCAACAAGAAAGGTATTACGGTGATCCACTAACAACCAAGTTAGTCTAAAATTATGTGTTCCACTTTTTTTTTAAAATAATATAATGTAGTTCTCCCAAACAACAATGACATAGCTGATCTAACAACACATTCTTTTCCACTATAATGTGAGGAGTTTTGCAGCCCCTCACCGCTAAGCTCATATGTTCTTCCAGTGGCAGTTGAGGGATGTAGCTTAAAAATTATGAAATTTTTTATTGCAGTAAGTTTATCTGGTCTTCTTGGTTACGAGAAAGAAAGAGCTCATCCACAGGTTTACCTCTCCTGTTTCATTTTGGGCAGCACTGAAGCTATCCTCCATTCATTGTCATAGGCACAAGCAACCAGTCCCCCTACTCTTTGGTGAGTATGTGCTCGGCTACCACAGGTCCCAAGCTTCTGCAACACTACTTCCTCTTTCTGTGCTGCAAACCTGCACTTCGACTATCTACCTCCTCCGACATCCCATCTGCTGGTCCTTGTGGTGGAGACCCTGTCTGGACTTGATACACAATTTTGGTCTTGATTTCCTGCTTCACTCCCGAGCTCACTTCACCTTGAGTTAACGATTATATGGTCTACTTTATTGGGTATGACCTGCCATCTTTTCCAAATTTCACAGAAGTGTGTGTCATGCAGGGAAGGTCACGCACTGTGGTGTATGCTCAGCTGCCGTGCGCTTCCACCCTGGCACCCTTCCTTCCTGCTGTTGTACTGTGCCCAAAATCCAGCATGGTAACCATCCCATTGTGTGTGTGTGTGTGTGTGTGTGTGTGTGTGTGGGGGGGGGGGGGGGGGGGGGTCAACAAGTACCGTCACAGTGGTAGCCCCCTGACCAAGCAGGGATCACACTGTTGGTGCCTGGGCTGCACACTCCACATGTATGGAATATCTGCCCATCATAACGGACGCACAGGGCTCCCAGCAACGTATTGCCGGCCAGGTAGCTGATAGTTCACACATGAAGCAACTTAAAATTTCTCCTGCTGATGGTCACATGGCCCCAGCAGTCTCTTCAAATGGAAAGGCCTCGTATGATGCAACAAAATACGATCCCAGTGTGTCTCCTTCCTTGACCACACCATGGGAGGAACGCACTAGATGACAGGGAGAAAAATCGTTTCCCCCCCCCCTCATTTCCTGGTCTTTTCTAGGACCAATGGGGACATATCTCTGACCACAAAGCCTTTATTTTTGTTGAACACTTTGGAAAAACAAATATGGGGAAGTTGCATGAATTTCTAAGACAACGAGTGGCTTTGTCCTGATTATTAAAACATCATCCCCCCCCCCCCCAGTCACAAGTGCTACTCTCTTGTAAAAAGTCGGGTGACATTCCTGTGATTGTCACTCCCCACAAAAGTCTCAATATGGTCCAGGGCATCATCTGTCACCATGATATTCTTTTGCAATCTGTTGATGAGCTGGAGGCCAACTTAGACTGTTGGAGTGTGCACGTCACCCTTTGTACCTGTGGGGGATCAAGGGAAAACAAAGTTGCTATGGAGCTCTTCATCTTGGCTTTTGAGGGTGATACGTTGTCCGAGAAGCTCAAGGTGATGGTCTGCTGGTGTGACGTGAAATCCTATGTTCCTCCTCATATGAGGAGCTTCAGGTGTCCAAAGTTCAGACATATGTCTTTCCGTTGTACCGCTACCCCTGTCTGCATGGATTGTGGACGTCCATTACACACGAATGTTCCTTATGCCCCTCCCCTCTTCTGTGTAATCTGCAGTTATCTCCACTCTCCCTGCTCACCAGATTGCTCCATTTTTAAGTGTGAGAAGAATATCCGGGAGCATAAGACGTTGGACAACCACACACATCAAGAGGGCAGAAAAAAAGTATGAGTGTCTTAATCCCATACAAATAACACAATCTTATGCTACAGTCACAACTTCCAGTGCTTCAACTGCACCAACTTCGGGAAAATTGGCTCACCACCTGACGGGTACACCAGTCCCCATCCCCCAATCAGAGGCGCATCATCCCCCTCCTGCTTCACTAGATAGTAAGAGGTCCCTCAGGACTCTCCCATCCACAGTTTCCGCTGCTCCACAGCCAGACACTAGCTGTTAGCTGAAGGAACCAAAGGCTGCTGGCCGTCAGACTTCTCATTCTCCCCCCGTCCCTGAAACAAAGTCAGTAAAACCCTCCCATTCCTCATCCTCTAAGGAGAAGAAAGACAAAAGAAGTCCTCTAAGATGAAGGAAACTACCGTGGCCCCCATGCCACCAGACTCTGCAAGTACTCCTCCCGTGCCCAGAGTGGAGATACCAGTTGCCCCTGAGGTGCCACGTCTTCCCAGGCAATGTGCCGCAGAATCTGTCAGTGGATCCCCCAAAATCTCAGGCGGTGGCAGCACATGACCATGTGTCATAACCTGATCCCGTCCTTGTCACCTCATGCCCCCACAGTATTCAGACAGTCTGGTCCTCCAATGGAATTGCAATGGATTCTTCCACCACCTGGCTGAGGTAAGGCAGCTTTTAAGCACTTACCCTGCATTCTGTATTGCCATTCAGGAAACGTGGTTTCCAACAACTCAAACCCCTGTACTTCATGGCTCCCAAAGTTATTTTAAGAATCATACTGACTATGATAAGGTATCGGTTGAAGTTTGTATGTGTGTGCTGGACTCTATACAGGGTGTTACAAAAAGGTATGGCCAAACTTTCAGGAAACATTCCTCACACACAAATAAAGAAAAGATGTTATGTGGACATGTGTCCGGAAAAGCTTAATTTCCATGTTAGAGCTCATTTTAGTTTCGTCAGTATGTTCTTCCACCTACGCTCAATGGAGCATGTTATCATGATTTCATACGGGATACTCTACCTGTGCTGTTAGAACATGTGCCTTTACAAGTATGACACAACATGTGGTTCATGCACGATGGAGCTCCTGCACATTTCAGTCGTAGTGTTCGTACACTTCTCAACAACAGATTCGGTGACCGATGGATTGGTAGAGGCGGACCAATTCCATGGCCTCCATGCTCTCCTGACCTCAACCCTCTTGACTTTCATTTATGGGGGCATTTGAAAGCTCTTGTCTACGCGACCCCGGTACCAAATGTAGATACTCTTCGTGCTCGTATTGTGGACGGCTGTGATACAATACGCCATTCTCCAGGGCTGCATCAGCACATCAGGGATTCCATGCGATGGAGGGTGGATGCATGTATCCTCGCTAACGGAGGATATTTTGAACATTTCCTGTAACAAAGTGTTTGAAGTCATGCTGGTACGTTCTGTTGCTGTGTGTTTACATTCCATGATCAATGTGATTTGAAGAGAAGTAATAAAATAATCTCTAACATGGAAAGTAAGCGTTTCCGGACACATGTCCACATAACATATTTTCTTTCTTTGTGTGTGAGGAATGTTTCCTGAAAGTTTGGCCATACCTTTTTGTAACACCCTGTATATAGTGATGTTGTTCATCTTGATACACCTTTGGAGGCTGTGGCTGTTAAGGTAGGGCCACATCAGGATTTTACCATCTGAATTGTTTACCTCCCTCCCAATGATGTTGTGTCCCAGGATGTACTGTCTGTGTTATTTTCTCAGCTCTCCCACCTTTCCTGGTCCTGGGCGACTTCAACACCCATAAGCTTTGTGGGGCGGAACAATGATCATTGGCTGTGGTAAAGTCATTGAAACTACTGGCACATCTCAATCTTTCTTGAACTCCATGGCCCCACACACTTCATTGTGACATGCAGAACTTATTCGGCCATTGATCTCTTCTTGTCAAGCCCTGGCCTTCTACCATCTATCGACTGATGGGCCCACGATGACCTGTGTGGTAGTGGCCACTTCTTGACCTTCCTGTCTCTCCCTCTGTGTTTCTCCTCTGGACACCCATCCAGATGGATTCCCCATAATGCTGACTGGGATGGGTTCACCTCTGCTGTTGTCCTTAGCGTCCTATCACAAGGCAGTATCGATGCGACTGTTCAGCACACAACGGCAGCTGTTCTTTTGGCAGCCAACCAAACCATCCCCTCTTCATGGGGATTCCCCTGTCGGAAAATGGTACCCTGTTGGACCTCAGAGATCGCTGCGGCCATTAGAGATAACAGGTTCTCCAACGCCATAAGTGTCACCCTTCGTTGGATCACCTTATAGCCTTTTAACGGCTCCGTGCCTGCATCTGCTACATCATAAAGCAAGAATCTTGAGAATGGTATGTCTCCATCATCGGATCACATACCTCTCCATCACAGGTATGAGCAGAGAGTGGATCCCTCTACAGCTTCCAGTCCGCTGTGGGTGAGCCAAGTATTTCCTTAGATGATGCCATTTATATTGATCCAAGTACTGTCACCAAGCATTTTGCTCATGCATCTGCGTCTGAGAACTACCACCTTGCCTTCGGCTCGTAAAACAGCAGATGGAGCGAATGAAATTATCTTCCACTACCCTCCACCTGGAGCCATATAATGCTCCATTCAGTGAATAAGAACTCCCCGGTGCCAGAGCCCATTGCCCTGATACAGCCCCATGGCCAGATGGTAACATCTCTCAGTGAATTGTCAGTGTCACATCCTTGCCCTCTTTAATTGGATCTGTAACAAGGATGAGTTCCCATCTCTGTGGCTAGAAAGCGCTATAGTTCCAGTACTGAAACCAGGTAAGAACTCCCTAGAGATGGGCAGTTATTGCCCAATGAGCCTTACCTACGTTCTCTGTAAGTTGCTCAAACACATAGTGAGCAAGCTGCTGTATTGGCTCCTTGAGTCTCAGGGCTTTCTAGCAGCATCTAGGGTGGTTTTTGCAAAGGGTGCTCCACTGCTGAAAATTTGGTTCACCTGGAGTCCACCACCCTGATGGTCTTTGCATGTCAACAGATTCTCATCACTGTCTTTTTCAACCTACAGAAGGCTTATGACATGTAGTATTGTTACCACATCCTTACTAGGGGCCCACTCCTGATTTTTGTCAAGAACTTCTGGTACCATAAGTCACACCTTCAAGATCAGGAAGACTTCACTTCTGCCCCCATCAGTTATGCCCTGACCCCAGATTTGTCTCAAAGTCTCCTGTGGTTCAAAAGACTCCGTTGACCCAACGATTTTTTGCCATCTGTCCTTGAGACGTACCCGGGTTTGGAAGTAGTATTCACTGATGGCTCAACAATCAATGGATGAAAAGGCTTTGCGTACACACATACACGATGCAATGAACTCCACTCTCTGCCAAACGGCTGCAGTGTCTTCACTGCTGAATTTATGGGCGTTAAACTAGCCATTAGCCATGTTCATTCTTGCAGTGGCAAGAGTATCCTAATCTATAGTGACTTCCTTAGCAGCCTTAAGGCTATAGGCCAGTGCTACTCTCCTCTCCCACTGGTTACAGCCATATCTAACCTCTATCAAGCTAGATGGCCAGTCATTTTCTTTGGGACCCTCAGTCATGTTGGGATTTCGGGAAGTGGCCAAGCTAACCAACATGATGCCAATTCTGGAAATGGAGGTCCTAGAACCGAACCTTCGTTCATTTATATCTCATCAGTTGCTGGCAGTCTGGAACTCAGAATGGTCTGCCCTGGGAAAAAAGAGGACAATTAAGGAGACCACAACCCCATGGCAGTCTTCTCTGTGTATCCACCATCCTCTGTCGACTCTGCATTGGCCACACTTGATGGACCCATGGCCACATCTCCAATGTGAGGATACCCCTCATTGCCGATGCAAAGCCCATCTGATGGTGGCCCACTTATAAACTACACTAATTTCGCTGCTTTGAGGCGGCACCTTAATCTTCCTGACATGCTACCTCTGATGCTGCCAGTTGACTCCAAAACGGTTGACCTGGTGTTACGTTTTATCTGAGAAGGTGGTTTCTATTCATCCCTGTAAGGTAGGGCTTTTTGGCCTTATTGACCACCTTAGGGTTTGCTGGGTCACCTCTCTCCTGCCCCATCCCCCCCCCCCCCTCCCTCACGCCCTCCCCCCCTTCTTCCCCAGGATCCCCTTGGTAGCCCTTACTCAGTGGCCCAGCCTGGCCTCTGCCCTTCCCAACGTGTTATTCTCTTTTCATGTCATGATTTTAATGCCAACTCAAAAATGAAATGTACAGAAAAAAATTAATTTTGGATTTTATCTTATTTCGGTAGGGAGAATGAAATGACAAATTACAAAATTCTAAACCATCAGGGTTCAGCTTTATTTTTTTATTGGTTAATTTCATATCGAATGACCCTCAAGGCATTTTTTTTCCAAAGATTCAAACAACCCATTGCTAAACTGCTATTTAAGTAAGGTAACAGTATAGGTGTCGATAACTGTCAGTGTCAGTAACCTGTTTCACTGCTGATATGATTTTCGAAAAATTTTGAGACGATGTATTCTTGAATAGTATCTCACCTTAGGAACAATAATATCTTCAGTGATTCACAGTTTGGGTTTCAGAAGATCTGCTCTACTGAGAATGCCATTTACGTGTTCTCACATCAAATTTTACAGCTGTTAAATAATAGAATAGCACCAGTTGGTATTTTCTGTGACCTATCTAAGGCCTTTGACTGTGTGAATCACAGTAGGCCTATTCTCCTAGACGAATATGTTTTATGGGATTAAGGGTATAGCTGGTGAATGGATAATGTCATACGTAACCACGAGAATGCAGAAAGTAGTACTGAGTAATTCAACCAATATAGCCCAGAGACATAATTCTGACTGGGGAGAAATCACACAAGGAGTTTCTCAAGGCTCTAGCTTAGGTCCATTATTTTTCCTTATATATGTAAACTATTTTCCATCTAATAGATAACAAGTAGAATTGTTTTTTTTTCCATATGGCACTAGTGTTGTAATTAATCCAAAAATGTGTACAGAATCAGAAGAAATGGTAAACAATGTTCTAAAAGTATTTTTTTTTTCTGCAAATGGTCTCTTCGTCAGCAGTAAAAAGACACAACATATTCAGTTCTAGGCATCTAGGGATTCTACACCAGTGATACTTGTAACACATGGCAAGGAAATAATAAATAGTGTGAAAGCTTCAAGATTCTTAGGCACCCATGTTGATGAGAACTGGAAAAAGCACTGCAGATCTTGGGGAGAGACAAATCAGTAAGCTGACATATTTTGTATGTTTTCATTCCGTAATGTTCTGGTCTAGCTCATCTTTAAGAAAGAAAATCTTCATTGCTCAAAAACATGCTATAAGGATAACATGGGGTACTTACCAACAATGATCTTGTTGACATTTGCTTAAGAAGTTGAACATTAATTCCCTTATGAAACTTGTTGTAAATAATCCACTCCAATTCGAAAAGAACAGTGATCACATAATTACAATACCAAAAGAAAAACTGACATTCATTACATCACATAAAAGTTGTGTGTAGCACAAAAAGGGATGCACAATGCTGCAACTAAAATTTTTGATCACTTACCCAGTGATTGACAGCAAAGTAAAATTTGGAAAAAAAAAAAAAAACTAAAAAAGTTTCTTCTTCACAGTTTGTTCTATTCTATAGAAAAACTTATATTATTGTAATGTGTAAAAGGTGGTGGGTAGGAATCACTAACTTTTATCTACATATTAAAAAGAACTTATAAATGATTAGCATGTAGCTATATTTACAAATTAATTTGCGATGTGAATGTAAAATGACTCGTTCTACAAGATTACAATTTGTCGTGCAAAATGATCCATGAAACATGAAACTAACTAACTTCAAACATGACAATATGTTTTAAACGTAGAAAGCATTTCAATTAACAAACAAATTCATTCAGGAATCGTGCCGAGAGAATTTGAATTGTGTGGTGCCATACGCTTTCTGCTTCATGCCGCAACTTCTGTTTGTTTCGGTAATAATGTATCAGTAAATTGTTCTTTAGGAGGTACATACGGAAAGATGTAGTGTTCTAACATAACATATTTGCTGCTCAATGTCCTTCAGGTCATCATCATCATCATCATCATCATCATTTAAGACTGATTATGCCTTTCAGCGTTCAGTCTGGAGCATAGCCCCCTTATAAAATTCCTCCATGATCCCCTGTTCAGTGCTAACATTGGTGCTTCTTCTGATGTTAAATCTATTACTTCAAAATCATTCTTAACCAAATCCAGGTACCTTCTCCTTGGTCTGCCCCGACTCCTCCTACCCTCTACTGCTGAACCCATGAGTCTCTTGGGTAACCTTGCTTCTCCCATGCGTGTAACATGACCCCACCATCTAAGCCTGTCTGCCCTGACTGCTACATCTATAGAGTTCATTCCCAGTTTTTCTTTGATTTCCTCATTGTGGACACCCTCCTGCCATTGTTCCCATCTACTAGTACCTGCAATCGTCCTAGCTACTTTCATATCCGTATCCTCAACCTTGTTGATAAGGTAACCTGAATCCACCCAACTTTCGCTCCCATACAACAAAGTTGGTCGAAAGATTGAACGGTACACAGATAACTTAGTCTTGGTACTCACTTCCTTCTTGCAGAAGAGAGTAGATCGTAGCTGTGCGCTCACTGCATTAGCTTTGCTACACCTCGCTTCCAGTTCTTTCACTATGTTGCCATCCTGTGAGAATATGCATCCTAAGTACTTGAAACTGTCCACCTGTTCTAACTTTGTTCCTCCTATTTGGCACTCAATCCGTTTATATTTCTTTCCCACTGACATTACTTTCGTTTTGGAGATGCTAATCTTCATACCATAGTCCTTACATCTCTGATCTAGCTCTGAAATATTACTTTGCAAACTTTCAATCAAATCTGCCATCGCTACTAAGTCATCCGCATATGCAAGACTGCTTATTGTGTTCACATATCTTCATCTCACCCAGCCATATTTTAAGGTGGATATTCTACTAGTAAGTGGTAAATGTTTTCAGAATGTGTGTTACTTTGTATTAATTGAAATTATTGTTGGACACAAATCTGGGTCACCATCTCAATGCAAGAGGCATGTATCGATTAATTTTAATGTTAGTGGTCATTTCTCTGGATATTGTGGTCATTTCTGTAGGTATTTAAGACGTTGCGGATTTGGAGCACGTTTTCTCTCTCTCTCTCTCTCTCTCTCTCTCTCTCTCTCTCTCTCTCTCTCTCTCTCTCTCTCTCTCTCTCATTTTTCTGAGGATTTCTTCCTATTATATTATTTGATAACATGCAAATTTACATAGAGGTAACCATGATTGGATGTTACAATATTAGGAATAGGACAGATTGCTTCTCACCATATAGGGGAAATGTTGAGTTGCAGACAGGCACAACAAAATAACTGCTAAACAAGTAAGCTTTTGACCAGAAATACTTCTTGTGAATTAGACAATACACACATGCACACACACTCTCTATCAGTCATGCAAATGCAACACACACACGCGACCACTGTCTCTGGCTGCCGAGGCCCGACACAGACGTAGTGGTCATGTGTGTGAGGGCTGCATTTGCATGACTGATAGATAGAGAGAAAGAGAGAGAGAGAGAGAGAGAGAGAGAGAGAGAGAGAGAGAGAGTGTGTGTGTGTGTGTGTGTGTGTGTGTGTGTGTGTGTGTTGTCTAATTCAGAAGCAGTCTGCTCGTTGTGCCTTTCTGCGACACAACGTTTTCACTATATGATGAGTTGCGGTCTATCTTTTTCATAAAGGCTTTTCCAATGATTGCATTGTATATTACTTAGGCAATCAAACTGCTACTTGTCAACAGGTTGGTTTTTTTCCCCCTCAAATGACCAAGTTTGGAAAACAGTTTTTGCAGGCTACAAACTGAATCTAGAGCAAGTATCTGTCTGTACAGCGAGATACTCAGATTTTTTTGTACAAGAGAGAGAACTGCACCTTTTTGAAGCAGTTTCAATATTCCAAAAGCAAGGGAAGGGTGCAGCTACATCAAATTCTGTGTTAGCAATCCAAAATGTATTTATTTAGATACAAGCGAGTAATGAAAGAATTTTTATTCATTATTCTTGTGAAGTAATTTCTAGCTTAGCTAAGGTGAAAATAAAAGATTTGTTTTATTTATTTTAAAGTGCCCTCCGCCACACGTCGTTGGGTGGCTTACGGAGTATAAATGTAGATGTAGATATTGGTTCATTTTCTTCTTGACATGTTACTACTGAGAAGGCACCAGTGGGCTATATGTTTTTTGTTATAGTTGTGTATGTTGTGCATTATACAGGGTGAGGAAAAAAATGCTGCACTTGGAGGTAAGCGAGCGATTCCTCATCCAGATTCAAAACAAAAGTTTATCTCGAAAAATCATATCAGGTTCATTTTGAACACACATGTATGAAAAAGAGGTGCAGGCAGCACTCTCGTATCATGCAGCACATCAGAATATACAGAGGAATGTGTACCACCCCTCACCACAGTACCAGCCATTGTAGCTCACTGAGTAGATTGTTGGGACATCAAACCAACATCCACCATGAAACTATGGTTCAAATTTTCATCAGGTTCATTTTTTCTTTTTAGATGTTCGTTCCCCAGTTCTCATCATTTATAAGCAGGACATCATTTTGTCACATGTGAGTAGCCTATCACATGACAGTGGGATCCATTAAACTGCATGCTTGTGTCAACTAACCATACAGTGCACAAGCATAACTAGTTACATCGACTTTACGCAGGGCGCCATCCCGATGGAGTACACAAATGATGAATATGCTTTTGGTGCTGGGTGCATCCGAGAACCAAGCTGTTGCTGCTTGCTGCTGCTCATGTGTATGGCGCATGGTAGCCTCAAAGGTGCTATACTGATAAGAATGTTTTTCGTCACCTGCACCAGCGCCAGGGAAACTGGTAATCTTTGCCCAAAATTAATGGACAGAGGTCGTCCAAGGACTAGAAGTACTCCACAAACAAGAGGACATGATTCTTGAAACTGTTCACTAAATGCCTCGGCAAAGTACTAGTGATATTGCAACACAGTTTCAGATATCTCAAAGACTGGTTGTTGAAGTGTTGCATGATGAAGAACTGCATCCATATCGTTATACATTAACTCAACACCAGTAGCCAGTTGTGTGAATGGCTTTTGCACCAAGTTGAAGATAATGAACATTTCATGAACAATGTGATACGGACTGATGAATATAGTTTCACTCATGAAAGCTTTTTTTTCTCACTCCACAATAGCAATTATTGGTCAGAATACAACCTACATATCACCCATGGCTTTGAAGCAAGCTTTGATATAAACCTGTGGGCTGGAATCACAGGAGGAGTGCTTTTGAGCTCTTCTTACCTAAGGTGGACAATTTGAATGCATCCCTGTATAGTACTTTTCTTTGCTGTACTTTACCTGACACATTAGAAAATGTTCCATATGGTGTTCAGTGACAACTGTGGTTTCAGCATGATGGTGCCACACTTTGGAATGAATGTGTGTAACTATTTAAAATCAAGCATTTGCTGGGAAATGAATAGATCCTGGAGGTCCCATGTTCCAGCCTTCACGTTCTTTATTTGTGGTGATGCTTAAAGAAACAAGTTTATAGTACTCACATATGGATGTACACAACCTAATAGCTCACAAACAATTTGCTTCGGTAATGGTGGGTGCAGGTGTGTTGCGAAGGAATCAGTGTGTGGCGAAGTGTTGGCAGATGTAAGGTGGATGCTTTGAACATCTCTAAAGTGAATGTTGCTCATACATGTATATATCGTCTGTGAACGATTAGCCTGTATGTCAAACATATAGAATGGAGGTTATTGTGGATAGCATAATGTGCATTATAGTGTAGCCTGCCTATAGTGTTTTCTGAACCTCATTGGATACAGACGATGTTGCTGCATCAACTATCATTTTCTTTCGGCTTCATTTGTGTCAACTGCAAAACAGACTGGTTGTTTATGTCTGTAAGAAATTGATGTTATGTCTTAATGTTTGAATAAAGGTAACAGTAACAGAAATAAATACACAAGATACCCCAGATGTAAAGCGGATATAATTTGAGGTCGTTTGCCGCGAACGTGACTCAAACATCAGCAAGTATGTATATCCATTCCCCATGGCATTGCCTCATCTCACTTAGCTAATGGGACTGCCCCAGCACTGCACAGAAGTCATGCTACCTATTCTTGGCCACGTTGGACGTAGTTACAGCATTGCCAGAGCCTTGTTTTTTAAACTGCGTTTCTATTAAACTTATTGGTGGGAATAGGTTTTGCTAAATACATTTTTGTCTTGGATTAGGATGACGAATCTCCTGCTGACCTCCAAGTGCGACATTTCTTTTCTTTGCTCTGTATATTTTATGTATACATACTTTTTTATTAGTGTGGTTCTCTTTGAATGCTCTTATACATTTCAGGTATCATCTCTAATATTGCATACTTTTTTGTTTGTGAAGTAATAGAGAATCTTTGAGTTGCTCTCTTGATTATGTTGTTTCACCTGTGTCAGATGGTCTTGCTAGTAAAAGCTTTCATTCATGGGTAGCATTGTAAAGAGTCTGACTGACCCTGGTAATACTACTGTTCGTAATCACTTTCACTACATTGTATTTAGCCATACTTCCTCCCAGGGCAGAAAGTGTCATTGTCATCATCATCATCATCGTTGTCATCGTACAGTTCCAGTTTCCTGGGTATTGTTAATGAATCTGTTCCGCCTTCTTTTGTCTACATATAATCTGTACGCCATCTATTATTCTTTCTTTGTTAGTGAGGTCTTCCTCAAACTCATGTCCAGCCAACGGGTTCTCTCTCTTCCTGTTGGGCTTTTTCCTTCCAGCTCTCCTTCCAAATTTATTGGGGCTGTTCTTGCAGTTTCCAACCTCATTACATACCTGTTCACTGTAGTCTTGGACGTGCTGGTATTCATCCTAGTCTTCTAGATGGTAGGTCTAAAGAATTTCATTTATGATGCTCTGATGCCGGACTTTTGATGACACTCTTCTTTGTAAGGGTGCATGCTTTGATACCATAGGTCAATAATGGCACAAAGTAGCTGTTGAACATCACTAATTTTGCTTTTTCTGGAATCTTGTCATCCCATAAAACAGTTCTCATTTGTTGTTAGGATTCAGCACTCTTTTTCACACATGACAATCTTCTGTCTAATCATTGTGTTTGTCTACAATGTAAGGAAAAGGTAGCAGATTGCTGCTTACCGTAAAGATGACATGTTAAGTTGCAGAGATGCAACTAAAAGAAACTTCCCGGCAGATTAAAACTGTGTGCCAGACTGAGACTCAAACTCGGGACCTTTGCCTTTTGCAGGCAAATGCTCTACCATCTGAGCTACCCAAGCACCATTCACAACCCGTCCTCACAGCTTCAATTCCGCCAGTGCCTCGTCTCCTGCCTTCCCAACATCACAGAAGATCTTCTGTGAACCTTACAAAACTAGCACTCCTGGAAGAAAAGATATTGCAGAGACATGGCTTAGCCACAGTCGAGTTCGAGTCTCGGTCTGGCACGCATTTTTAATCTGCCAGGAAGTTTCATATCAGTGCACACTCCACTGCAGAGTGAAAATTTCATTCTGACAGCTAAAAGACATTTACACATTACCTTTTGGCCACAGCCTTCATCAGAAAAAGAAACACATGACATTCACTCGCACAAGCAAGCACACCTCACACATACATGACCACCGTCTCTGGCGGCTCAGACCAGAATGCGACTGTCACGTAGAATGACAGCAGCAATTTGGCAGGGGCAGGGAAGGGGAAGGGGAAGGGATAGTAGTAAATGGGTGGGGGGAGAGAAGAGCACTGTCTGGCAGAGTGTGCATGGACTAGACTGCCAACCAGTGCAGTGACAGAAGGCTGTGGGGCAGGGAGGTGGAGATGCTGTTGGAGAGGGAGACAGGGAGTGAAAAAGAAGAGGAGCAGGTAAAGATGGGTGGGTGCATTAGCAGAGAGGGGCATACGAAGAGGGTGGGATGAAAGAATAGGAAGGAGGCAATAGGACAGTGGGTGGATGGGGGGGACAGTATGTTGTTGGTTGACGCCAGGATAATTTCGCTACCTATCAGCTGGTGCCCATGTGTGTTTTATTGTGGTTGTGCTTTCAAGCAAATCATGCCTGTTGACTACAAGGAAGGCACACTGAAATTTATAGATGATTACAGACAAAGTAAAGTCTCATGGAACTCTGCTTCTGTAGATTATTTGAACAAAAATTTGAGGGCTAATGCATTGACTGCCAATTATGAGCACACACAGTTCGAATTAAAAATAAGAAAAAATTTCTCCATTCATGTTTCTATAAAGAAAGTGGCAAGTCTCAGAGTAGAAAAAATTTATGAAAAAAGCATGTGAGTGAGAACTACGGACAAATATTTGTGCTTTGAAGACTTAATAACACAGAAATTGAGAAACCTGAAACTGAACAACTGAAAAAGGGTAGCACAGATGGAGATCCTCAACAAATTACTAGAAACTACAAATTTAGAAAACATGACCTCCATTGGAGTGGATTGTGAGATCAAGGACATTTCTGAACTTTTTGAGTGTGAAGATGCTAATCTATATATTTTTTTAAAAAATAAAACTATTATGTGTAGAAAATAAAATACAAATTATGTAATGAGTGTGAGCTATTTTCACATAATTGCTAAGAAAATCTTTAAGTTTTCCAGTTTCAGGATTAATCACTGAAATGCTTGGTTTTCAAATGCAAAATAAATACATTGTATATGTGTTGTCAGATACCAGTCAACTAAGAGTTACTGGCAGCCTTATAGCTGCAGAAATTATGTTACATACAACAATATTTTGCAGCAACATTCTTGTGAAATTTGCAGACAAAATTCCATAGTATAGTACTGTTATTAGGTTCTGTTTTACCCATAGTAGCATTTTTGTTTTCTGTTGTCTTTAATCACAATAAATTCAGCAACAACTGTCAAGCAAAGAAGTGGATGCATCGGGGATTGCTCAAAGAGTTAGACAACTTGTTGACACAAGAGTGTGCATGTGTACAGTATGTTCATTACACTAGTTTTTGTTTGTGCACTTTTGTTCTAATGCATCTGGGCTTGGCTTGTACACAAGGGAAGAGACATTGTATTACTAAGTTGTGGATATACCTACAACAGATGGTTGCGATTCTGATCCCAGTGGACATGTAACAAATTATGAGATGAATTATATATAAAAACAAAGATGAGGTGACTTACCGAACAAAAGCGCTGGCAGGTCGATAGACACACAAACAAACACAAACATACACACAAAATTCAAGCTTTCGCAACAAACTGTTGCCTCATCAGGAAAGAGGGAAGGAGAGGGGAAGACGAAAGGAAGTGGGTTTTAGGGAGAGGGTAAGGAGTCATTCCAATCCCGGGAGCGGAAAGACTTACCTTAGGGGGAAAAAAGGACAGGGTCTGCTTGTGTCTGTATGTGTGGATGGATATGTGTGTGTGTGCGAGTATATACCTGTCCTTTTTTCCCCCTAAGGTAAGTCTTTCCGCTCCCGGGATTGGAATGACTCCTTACCCTCTCCCTAAAACCCACTTCCTTTCGTCTTCCCCTCTCCTTCCCTCTTTCCTGATGAGGCAACAGTTTGTTGCGAAAGCTTGAATTTTGTGTGTATGTTTGTGTTTGTTTGTGTGTCTATCGACCTGCCAGCGCTTTTGTTCGGTAAGTCACCTCATCTTTGTTTTTATATATAATTTTTCCCTCGTGGAATGTTTCCTTCCATTATATTGAAATTATGAGATGAGTCATACGATACAGCTGCATATACAAAAATTTTGGCATATATAGTGTATCAAGTCAGAATAGTAGCTGCTGCACAATCTTGCACTTTGCAAGAAGATTAGGTATATCAGTTCTTGTATGGAGTCTTTAAACAAGATATATTTATTTCTTTATTCGTTCATTCATTCATTCATTCATAGCTGGAATTTTGAAACCCACTGCCTTCTATGTTGAAATATCTTTTATTGTTCACAGAATTTCAGGAATCCACGATATAATTTGTTTAATTATATTAAACAATGCAGCAGCTAATGATTAGAAACACAAAATACCACACATTAACCAAAATAACTACTTTACAATAATAAACTGACATTTAGTTTCTACCCTGTGGTACCCCTGTTCTGTATTAGATCATTATTTGAACCCTTCTTGCTAAAAATGATAATTTACTCTTTGTCTCTGAGGCACAAAATATTTAAGGACAACACCGCATAGAAACAGAGGGGAAAAAAATACACAGTTTGCATATTTGTGTTTCTCACTTTTCCATCATTTTGGAGGTAATGTGTGACATTCTTACCTGTGGCATTTGATTTACATCTATACTCCAAAAGCCACCGTATAGTGTATGGCGAAGGATACTTTGGACGTCCGTCGTATTCGCAATTCCACGTTTCTTTACCACTAATGGCACATTCTGAAAAAAAGAATTCGGGGCCATCTTCCTATGCCCTTATCAACAGCTAGTTGCTTACAAGAGAGTTATCATAGAAGCCAACCAGTGAAGAACTGGGTCATACCTTCTCTTTTGTTCACCGCTGTTATATTGCTCTGCAAACGACAGTTATGTCTGCTAACATAATTGTTGTGATTAGTTTTTGTCATGTATTTTATTTCTTACTAGGCCTGAATGTATAAAATAAATGGCAGTTTACATGCCGGAATGATTAACTAACAAAAATTTAAAACGAATGATCGGCACCCACATAACTTTACAGACTCCGGATTTCTGCAACCGACTTCAGTTTTTTCTTTTCTTTTTTTATGCTGCTTTCACACCTGATCCTGGACCCTTAATCTTTTGTTGAGCATTTTAAGTATAACTACAGTGAAATCTTTGTGAAAGAACATATTATGTAAAGAAAATCAGTACATGTACAACTATGACAACGCACATATGAATACTTGACAACCAGAGAGTAACAGTAACAACAAGGAGTAAAGAATGTGCTGTCGATGTCAATTTATGTATCCTAACACATCCTTCATTTTTCGAATATTCAGCATAGCTTTAACAAAAACACTATTCTTCATAAATGTGAAAAAAATATTTTTTTAGAATAGTTTTATATTCATACATTTTCAGCATTAATAATATTGGTACTATCCCTTTAATTATATTTAGAATACAATTGTTGTGTAGACACTGCTTCAAATTTCAGTAGTGAATAATATGTTTGTAATCTTGTAATATAGGTGCCACAAACAGTGCTGAACCATAAAAATTTTTTGATGGTGTTGAGCCACAATAATTGCATTACTTTTTAAAAGAATAAAATGCCATCTGACTACGATTACAGTATTAATCTTCTATATATAAGCCGAAATCTGGATAGTGCAAAAGATAACTGTAGTAATATACAGTCAAATGGCAGTTTACTCTTTTAAAAAAGTACTGAACCATGTTTACGAAAAGTAAAACAAACAAACAGTGTCTCGCAGAAGATGGAATATCTCACCAATGTAGAAATCAGTTTCATGGTAACTCATGGTTTGATGATGATGGGTATAATAGTAGACTAAAGTTCTAGATATATTCTAAATATGAAGGCCTACTTTTAAAATATAACCTGTGTGTGGTGTAGTCATTACTTCAAAGCTTTGCACCCTTTCTGCAGGCAGACTTGCAAAGCCAATGTATGGTAGGTGTTGGAATACTGCCCTGCTGCACAGACAATTAACATTGTGATACGTTAAAGAGGATTCATCATTATTTTCATTATAAATTAATCTGTTTTTGCAACATTGAATAATATTCATTGTTGTCAAAAACATCCATAGAGAGGCGTGCTTGCTGTTTCTATGCATTAGCTGGATGAAGTCGCATACTCGCTTGATGAAAACAGGAAGGCAACCTTCAAGAAAGTGTTTCGGCTCCTTCAACCCATCATGATTAGCTGTTCCGCAAATACATGTTCAACTCTAAAATACAGAACCGGTGCACTTCAAAGAACTGTGTTATCACAGATTTTGTATTGCTTTGCAGACGACAGTTTAGTCATTATTATAAGCCATAATAGTGTAGCACAAATATATTGTTGCAACTCTAGTTCTTTGACAACAAAAACCATCTTGTCGGCAGATGATAGTCTTCCTCTTATTCTTCAGGCCTGGCCCCGCAACATAAAAGAAGATTCTCGTAAATAAGGTGAAAACACTGACAAGATACATATCAAAATAATTACTAATAATATACACTTTTATTTTGAAGTGAGTGGAGGGAAATAACCAGATCACAATGATAGTTAATCGTGGTAGTAAACAGAATTCATTTACAACAATGATACTTGGCTAATGGCTACTGTGCTTTTACAATACCAACCTTTGTGTCAAGTCGGCAAAGCTATGACATGCTCCTAGGATGTCAGCCAGCATCACTAGAAATAAGTCACAACGTGTCATGTGCTTCAACATTCTGGAAATTTTTTGGCAACATTTCACATGCGCGCATACACAAATGTGGGGCACAGTTCCAAGTATCAGATTTTGCTGAATTGACTTAAAATTACATATGAAAAAGTTTGAGAAGGTGATGTCTTATTCTAGTGAAGTTATGAGAGTGGCAAAACGCTTTCAGCTGAGGTTTTAAATGATCACACGTCAGCTATAACAGAAGTCGACTCGAATGCATAGTCTGATAGAATACGCATTGTGCTTAAATATAGCAGAAGATTTGTAGACTCTGCACAGTCAATGCCACAAATTAAATTTCAAGAAACACCTCTACATTTTCAGTTTGTCTCATTAAATGTAGGCTATTGCTTTATGGCATCTCAGACTACAGGTGTGCTTAAATTCCTGTGAATTTAATATTGATGTACATCTCTAAGAATGTGTCAATCAGCTAAGCAGCTCAGGACAATATTACATATGCAGGTGTTTTTAAAAAGTCTTTATAACCAGTTCAGGTTCGCTTTACCATACACACGTGCACTTAAGGTCCTGCAGGGAAGGATGCGAAATAATTATTACCACGCATCTCCTCAGCTCCTTTTCTGACTATTAGTCTGTCTGGTACAGAGACAGTTACGAAACGATCGTGTTGCAGAAAGCTGACCAAGATGAAGACTGTGCCAGTTTCCCTTGTCACCACTAACAACTCAAGAGTTGAGTGTCGAATGTAAGTGTACCTTTCTATTGAAATTAAAGGCTCAGTTTCATTGTCATTAGTATTGGCGTGAAAATCGCTTGCTCAAGTTCGTAATCTTACAGCTTCATTTTTTTCTTTCATAGTAATCAATCCCCCCATGAACCATAGACCCTGCCGTTGGTGGGGAGGCTTGCGTGCCTCAGCGATACAGATAGCCGTACCATAGGTGCAGCCACAACGGAGGGGTATCTGTTGAGAGGCCAGACAAACATATGGTTCCTTAAGAGGGGCAGCAGTCTTTTCAGTAGTTGCAGGGGCAACAGTCTGGATGATTGACTGATCTGGCCTTGTAACACTAACCAAAACGGCCTTGCTGTGCTGGTACTGCGAACGGCTGAAGGCAAGGGGAAACTATGGCTGTAATTTTTCCCGAGGGCATGTAGCTTTACTGTATGGATAAATGATGATGGCGTCCTCTTGGGTAAAATATTCCGGAGGTAAAATACTCCCCCATTTGGATCTCCGGGCGGGGACTACTCAGGAGGACGTCATTATCAGGAGAAAGAAAACTGGCGTTCTACAGATCGGAGCGTGGAATGTCAGATCCCTTAATCGGGCAGGTAGGTTAGAAAATTTAAAAAGGGAAATGGATAGGTTAAAGTTGGATATAGTGGGAATTAGTGAAGTTCGGTGGCAGGAGGAACAAGATTTTTGGTCAGGTGAATACAGGGTTATAAATGCAAAATCAAATAGGGGTAATGCAGGAGTAGGTTTAATAATGAATAAAGCAATAGGAATGCGGGTTAGCTACTACAAACAGCACAGCGAACGCATTGTTGTGGCCAAGATAGACACGAAGCCCACGCCTACGACACTAGTACAAGTTTATATACCTACTAGCTCTGCAGATGACGAAGAAATTGAAGAAATGTATGATGGGATAAAAGAAATTATTCAGATAGTGAAGGGAGACGAAAATTTAATTGTCATGTGTGACTGGAATTCGATAGTAGGAAAAGGAAGAGAAGGAAACGTAGTAGGTGAATATAGATTGGGGTTAAGAAATGAAAGAGGAAGCCGCCTGGTGCAATTTTGCACAGAGCACAACTTAATCATAGCTAACACTTGGTTCAAGGTTGTATACATGGAAGAAGCCTGGAGATACTAAAAGGTTTCAGATAGATTATATAATGGTAAGACAGAGATTTAGGAACCAGGTTTTAAATTGTAAGACATTTCCAGGGCAGATGTGGACTCTGACCACAATCTATTGGTTATGAACTGTGGATTAAAACTGAAGAAACTGCAAAAAGGTGGGAATCTAAGGAGACGGGACCTGGATAAACTGCAAAAAACCAGAGGTTGTACAGAGTTTCAGGGAGAGCATAAGGGAACAATTGACAAGAATGGGGGAAAGAAATACAATAGAAGAAGAATGGGTAGCTTTGAGGGATGAAGTAGTGAAGGCAGCAGAGGATCAAGTAGGTAAAAAGACGAGGGCTAGTAGAAATCCTTGGGTGACAGAAGAAATATTGAATTTCATTGACAAAAGGAGAAAATTTAACAATGCAGTAAATGAATCCGGCAAAAAGGAATAAAAACGTCTCAAAAATGAGATCGACAGGAAGTGCAAAATGGCTAAGCAGAGATGGCTAGAGGACAAATGTAAGGATGTAGAGGCTTATCTCACGAGGGGTAAGATAGATACTGCCTACAGGAAAATTAAAGAGACCTTTGGAGAAAAGAGAACCACTTGTATGAATATCAAGAGCTCAGATGGAAACCCAGTTCTAAGCAAAGAAGGGAAAGCGGAAAGGTGGAAGGAGTATATAGAGGGTCTATACAAGGGCGATGTACTTGAGGACAATATTATGGAAATGGAAGAGGATGTAGATGAAGATCAAATGGGAGATACGATACTGCGTGAAGAGTTTGACACAGCACTGAAAGACCTGAGTCGAAACAAGGCCCCCGGAGTAGACAACATTCCATTGGAACTACTGACGGCCTTGGGAGAGCCAATCCTGACAAAACTCTACCATCTGGTGAGCAAGAAGTACGAAACAGGCGAAATACCCTCAGACTTCAAGAAGAATATAATAATTCCAATCCCAAAGAAAGCAGGTGTTGACAGATGTGAAAATTACCGAACTATGAGTTTAATAAGTCACGGCTGCAAAATACTAACGCGAATTCTTTACAGGAGAATGGAAAAACTGGTAGAAGCCGACCTCAGGGAAGATCAGTGTGGATTCCGTAGAAATATGGGAACACGTGAGGCAATACTGACCCTACAACTTATTTTAGAAGCTAGATTAAGAAAATGCAAACCTACGTTTCTAGCATTTGTAGACTTAGAGAAAGCTTTTGACAATGTTGACTGGAATACTCTCTTTCAAATTCTGAAGGTGTAAAATACAGGGAGTGAAAGGCTATTTATAATTTGTACAGAAACCAGATGGCAGTTATAAGAGTCAAGGGACATGAAAGGGAAGCAGTGGTTGGGGGAGTGAGACAGGGTTGTAGCCTCTCTCCAATGTTGTTCAATCTGTATATTGAGCAATCAGTAAAAGAAACAAAAGAAAAATTCGGAGTAGGTATTAAAATCCATGGAGAAGAAATAAAAACTTTAAGGTTCGCCGATGACATTGTAATTCTGTCAGAGACAGCAAAGGACTTGGAAGAGCAGTTGAACGGAATGGACAGTGTCTTGAAAGGAGGATATAAGATGAACATCAACAAAAGCAAAACGAGGATAATGGAGTGTAGTCAAATTAAGTCGGGTGATGCTGAGGGAATTAGATTAGGAAATGAGACACTTAAATTAGTAAAGGAGTTTTGCTATTTGGGGAGCAAAATAACTGATGATGGTCGAAGTAGAGAGGATATAAAATGTAGACTGGCAATGGCAAGGAAAGTGTTTCTGAAGAAGAGAAATTTGTTTACATCAAGTATAGATTAAGTGTCAGGAAGGCGTTTCTGAAAGTATTTGTATGGAAGTGAAACATGGACGATAAATAGTTTGGACAAGAAGAGAATAGAAGCTTTCGAAATGTGGTACTACAGAAGAATGCTGAAGATTAGATGGGTAGATCACATGACTAATGAGGAGGTATTGAATAGGATTGGCGAGAAGAAAAGTTTGTGGCACTACTTGAGAAGAAGAAGGGACCGGTTGGTAGGACGTGTTCTGAGGCATCAAGGGATCACAAATTTAGCATTGGAGGGCAGCGTGGAGGGTAAAAATCGTAGAGGGAGACCAAGAGATGAATACACTAAGCGGATTCAGAAGGATGTAGGCTGCAGTAGGTACTGGGAGATGAAGAAGCTTGCACAGGATAAAGTAGCATGGAGAGCTGCATCAAACTAGTCTCAGGACTGAAGACCACAACAACAACAACTACAACAGTAATCAATCTGATAAGTGATGAATATGATAATGAATTGTCATTAACACCAGCAGTAGAAGTCAAGCGTTGAATGTAAGTGCACATTTCTGTTGGAATTTAAGGGTTCACAGCTTTGATGTATCAACATTCACATTAAAATTCTGTATTCAAATGTATAGTGTTATGATTTTGTTCTTTTCTTTCATAGTAATCAGTCTGACTATCGATTAACACAATAATTATGTTGAGACACTGCCAGAAAAGCAATAGAATGTTGGAGTGTGTTTCTCTTACTGCTAGGTGATAGGTGTGGAGCTGTAGTTCTATTCTCCCTAGTTTTGTTGCAAATTTTCGTGCATCAATAAAGTTATCATCAACCTCTAATGTGAATGGAGTTAATGTTAGATGATGGATATAATTTCATACTGAAGCAAGCAGCTGGTCTCTGATCTGGTTTGCTGAAAAGCAGCACTACAATATATTTAAAAGTTAGAATTCTGTAATCACTTACAAATGTTAAACCCGTTAGATAAGTTTCATGGAGTGTGATTATGAATGCTTGGAAGTTTTTCATCAAACAAAATTGTGTATATTCTGTGACTGAATGCAGGTAATTTCACCTGAAACACTTGTGCTGTAAAATTAGTAACTATGTTGTTCTCTTATATTACTAGTTGTTAGATGCGGATTTGTAGTTTCAAAACACATTAGAACTAAAATAAAAATATCAGATGAATTATTAACTCATTTCGAAGTTACTTCCTTCCTGTTTGATTACATTCAACTTAACCTAATGAACCCACGTTGTTTGCTTTTTTATCAGGGTGGACCCCTCCTGCTGGGCTTGACTGCTATTTTACACTGAGCTAGCAAGACTTTCTCAGACACATTCTCATTCAGGGTGAACACTTGCAGTGTCATTCAGTTTCTGAGGTATGCTTGCCAGTGAGTTGATGATGAGACTATACTGTCTCAAAATTGATTGTGCTTGAGTGAAAATGTCAAAATATGCCATACAGCCACAAAGAAAGGTTAAGATTGTCACTAGAATAAATTCATCAGCAATAGGGAGTGATAACAAGATTACTCTGCCACTGATCCTGGTTGGTTGCCTTACCCTTACAAACATTAGATGCTGCCCTTATGATGGTACAAACACCACTCGGCAATGCCCCAGATGCAGGAACAAACATGAAATGTCTTGTCTGTTCCTACCTCCATATTACACATTTCTTTGGGAAGTAATCGATCCACTGGAACATGTGCAGACAAGCGAAATACTTTACACAGTTGTCTAGTAGGAACTCCTCCCTTCAACCACCACCATTGTAGGGGAATGACACCATATTGTAACACTTCAGTGATTATTTTCAACTACAATCACATCTTGAAATTAATTCTATTATGTTACTAATCTATGATATTTTATCTATAAGTCAGAAGTGACATCATTAATCAGTCTGTCAATATTGGCAAAATTGTCCTCACCAGGTCTGGAACATAGAACCTTGATTATCAAAGCCAGGATTGAGGTGTGCTCCAAAGGGTACATTTTGATTTCCTAGGCTGCAAAGGCAAGGGGAAAGGATAATGGGGTGCTGTTAGGTCAGAGGAAAAGGCCACCATAAGTCAACAGTCAGTCTAAAAACCCTATTACTTCCACAAACGTACTTTAATTCCTGCTTAGCTCACACCATCAGAGTACTTAGCTCAGCGAGTGACTTCGGCCAAGTACTCTTTTAATGTGACCGCAAATTCTGAGTACTTGGTCTACTGCTTAGATGAGCAAAATAAGCAAGATAGCGAGTAGAACAGTTTATATTCATTTGACTGAGTGGATGGTTCTTCATTAGGTGTCTGCACATCCATGCAAGTTTGCATAGGTTTCTGAACTTCTTAAAATTAACTTAATAGTATGCAGACAGGCACAATTAAAAGACACTCATATATAGCTTTCGGCCACAGCCTTTGTCAGTAAAACACACACACATAAAAAAGCAAGCACATCTCACAGACGCACAACTGCCAACTCCAGCTATGTGTGAGTGTCTTTTAATTGTGCCTATCTGCAACTTGACATGTCTTCTTTACCACAAGTAGCAATCCGTCTTTTCCTCCAGTGTTGATATTCCTAATTGGAGTTTCCATTGTTTGACTTAATAGTATGTCAGATACATTTTCAGCTATTTGTTGTTATGCCCAAAATCATCAGTAATGAAATATGGCTTCCTCCTATGTCAGAGATCTATGGGAATAAGGTTTCAGTTAAAATTATTTTAGAGTGAAGGCATCATTCCTCATTAAACCCACCACACATCTACTATTTTTTAAATCTTGAATTATTTGACACTGTCTTATACTACGACTATACTACTGTCTTCACTGTTCCTCTCATATACTGCTTTGTTTTATATGCTTAAAACATTACAATTAATCAATTGTTAATAATAGATCACTTGCCATCTAGAACTCACTTCTGCAGTGGATAGGAGCTTATAAGAGTTCTGTCTAAAAAGTATCCGACCTTTGATTTTCCTGCGCAAAATAGAGACGATAGCGCAGCGCCACTGTATACAGTAAAGGAAGAGACCTTTACGCACACGTGTGAATTTTGTCCCCGCCTTACAGTGCGTGAGTCGCTGCCTGTCAGTCGCTGAGTGAGGTGCTACTCAACGCGTTCGTCGGATTACCGACTCTCCCAAGATGACTGAACGTGTTGAGTAAAGGTACTGCATCAAATTTTGTCAAAAGCTTGGTGATTCTCAAAGCGAAACAATTCGTAAGACTCAGCAGGTGTTTGGAGAAGATACAATGGGTGTATCACAAATTAAAGATTGGTTCAACCAATTCAAAAAGGTCGCACATCAGCGGAGAGTGACCAGCATTCTGGCAGGCCCCAAACTGCTCAGAGTGCAGCTGTTGTTGAGAGGGTGCAAAATTTGGGGATGGCAGATCGTCGTTTGACCATGCGGGAGATCGCCCAAGAGGTTGGAGTGAGTAAAGATTCTGGACATGCAATTGTGCATGACGATTTGAACATGCACCGAATGGCTGTGAATTTCACGCCTAAGTTGTTGCCGGAACAAAAAGACCTCTGCTATAACGTTGCACAGGACCTTCTAGACACCACCAACACTGATCCTGGGTTTCAGAACACAGTGATAATTGGAGAAGAGTCATGGGTGTAGGAGTACGACCCAGAAACAAAAAGACAGTCTTTCCAATGGAAGCGTCCCGAGTCTCCAAGGCCGGAGAAAGTGCAGCAGCTGTGAAGCAAAATCAAGGTGATGCTGACTGTCTTCTTTGATGTCCGTGGAATTGTGCATCACGAATACGCACTGGAATGAGAAACACTGACAAAGGAGTAATACCAAGATGATGTCCGGCGACTACGCGATGCAGTTTGGCGCAAAAGACCAGACATGTGGAAGGCAAAAAACTGGCAACTGCCCATAACAGTGCCCCCTGCACATTCATCCCACTTGATCCAAAATTTCTTGGCCAAACATGGAATTACAGCCGTTCGCCAACCTTCCTGTTCTCCGGACATGGCTCCTTGCGACTTCTGGTTGTTTCCAGAATTGAAGACGCTACTGAAAGGATCCCGTTTTGAGAGTAGAGAAGAGATAATGTGGGACATGATGACAGAGCTGAACACCATCCCAAAAGAAGACTTCCAGAGGTGTTTCCAGCAGTGGAAGGATCGGTGGGCTAAGTGTGTGCAAGCACAAGGGGCTTCTTTGAAGGGGATTAGGGTCCCAACCCTAATTTTTTCTGGCCAAAGGTCAGATACTTTTTAGACAGTCCTCGTATTATAGCATGCTTGTCAGTGATAGCACCATGACACAAATGGAAATACCATATGGTCAGAGCCTTTTCTATTATGGTGGCACATTCTATATGATTAGTTGGAACCGGAAGTACAAAAATCATTCAGTGCAATAAAATAAAATTAGATGGAGTCTAAAATACACAAATAATCAAATATAATGAATTAATCTGTGTGTTCCAATTAGCTTTTTTTCTGATTGTATATTTGATTCAAAGATGATGTGTCAGCACCGAGGAGTTAGACATACAATTGTGTTAAGCCTGAAAAATGACAGTGCACTGAGGAAGAATCTACAGGACCAAAATATAAGATACATGTGTATCTTGTGTTGTAGCTGATCTCAAATCATTAGTGAAGTAAAGGTATTTTTCACTTTATGAGGAGCATTGTGTGAATTTAGTTAGGTTATCTGTGAAAATAGTTTTCATATCTCAAGGTCAAATTCAGAATATATTTACAGAATTGGACATTGAGGAAGTGAAGGCATAAAGGAGCCATCAGTCAACAGCATTATATGAATCCAGAATTTCTGTTACTTCTGGCATTGGAAGACCCAGTATCACCAATGGTACACCAACAATTTTCCTTTGAGTCAACAAGGATTTGTCAGTTAAACATTTTGATGTCAACAATTCAAATGCTACAAGTTACAGTTTCAGTGGGAATAACTTGTTAACTTCTGCAATGGTTAACACTTTTGACTCTTTAACAAATTGGATACAGTGATATAACAATCTGTTTTTCTTACCATGTATTTTATTTTGTATTTTTTTGGAATAAAATAACCTCATTCTACAACATTTGTTTTACTTTCCTTAATATATTCCTCTGAGAAATAATATGAAATCCAAAACTTTGAAAAGAAAGACGGGTGTGGTTACCTTATACACCCTAAAAAATACGTTCAAAATTTTCTGTTGCCAAATAAAAAAACAATAATAATTTACAACTTACTCCTTGCTGGTGTGGTCTCTCTGATAATGTTGTGTGATCTTTGAAATGAAGGTACTGTATTTTTCAACAATGAGCAGATTGTGCCCATTCTTAAAAATAATTAATACATTATTCTACTTTATACAGACACTTATTTGGCTAACATAAATGGTGAGCTGAGGTTTATAACAAGTGACTCAGCTGTTGTAAACCAGTCACCAAGGTAAACTGCAAACATACAGTGTGGATGGCTATTAAGGCAGAACATTTCATAGCAGACAGTTATTTGAATGTTCCATGGGTCATACTTGCAATGTCTCACAACAACATGAAATGAGTCAATTTTACAATAATAGTAAGTCTTCAATGGAAAATTTGGCAACCTGCTGAGAACTTGCAGGCTGTCCTTAATGTTTCTTCCTAGGTTGATAAAAACACCCACACACACACACACACACACACACACACACACACACACACACACACACACACACACACACAATGTAATATGAAAAGGATCCTGTAACAAGTTGGTGATATGTAATTAAAGAAAAGAGTTAAAGTTGTACTGATGGTGTCGGAACGTGGTTCGAATTAAATTGGGTAAGACAGTGTTTTATACCAAAGACATTGTGTGTTGTCGAAGTTCACAGTGTGATTTTTTAAAAGCTACTGATTAAACTCACCTATCACACCACTTTTGACCTACGTAGTTTGAACACCTTAAGAAATGCAGGTTTAGCTATTGTTGTTAAAGTGTATGTATTGGTGTATGATAATTGGGGAAAATGAACAAGGAGGAGGAACAGCAGATAGTTGATGCAAAGCTGAATTCTTGGAAACAAAAGACAAACAAAGTCACCGATCAAGAAATCATGTAGATGCTGTACTTCTTGACTTCAGAGAAGCACTTGACTCTGTATCAAACCAACCTTTATAAACAAAATTATTACTGTATGGAGTATCAAATAAAATTTGTGTCTGAGTTAAGGATTTTTTGGTAAGCAGTCCGTAGCATGTTATCTCAGATGGAAAGTCATAGACAGAAGTAGAAGTAACTTCAGGTATGCCTCAGGGAAGTGTGTTGGGGTCCTTGTTCACGTTTTGGCGTGGCGAACAATATTTATAACAACCTCAGACTTTGTGCAGATGCTGCTGCTGTTTGTAATGAATACTGTGTGAAAAAAATTTTCAGAAATATTCAATTAGATCTTGATATAAGATCTCAAAGTGATGCAAAGTTTGGAAACTTACATTAAGTATAGAATTGTCCACTTCACGAAACAAAAGAGCCTTATATACTGTTATTAACATCAGTGATTCACAGTTAGAATCAGTTCTCTCGTACAAATACTTAGGTGTAACTATTTCTAAGTTCAGTTGTAGGCAGGGCAGTTGGCAGGCTTCATATCATTGTCTTTTTTCAGTTCAGCTATATCGCGAAAGTTTACTTGCAAAATTTCAATACCAGTTTTAAGAGATATTCATCCGCCCCCTACTTATTGCTCCCATAGAGGCCATGAAGACAAAGTTAACTAACTACACCATGCCCAGAGCATTTAAACATTTGTTCTTCCCACACTCCATGTGCAAATGGAACATGAAAAAAATCCTAACTTGTGGTACCATGCCAGTACTGTGTCATGCACTTCACAGAGTATGTATGTAGATGTGAATGAACTGATTCAAATGTTTAGTGGCAAGTCAGATAAGTTTGCAAGTGGCATAAATGTTTTTATGAAGACCAGGAGACAGTGATGACAGTAACTGAAACAAACTAGAACATCACAGCTGTCCCTAAGTAAAGAAAAGAAGATAATAGGTTGATATATTGGATGACAGATGAAACACTAAACATCTACCAAACAGTGCTTTTGTAGGTATTGTATGACAATTTGAATAAGCAGGGGTTGTGCACGTGATTTTTCTGACAAGTGGGCATATGGACTGTTGTCAAGTTGAGTCTTGCTAAGAATTTGTTGTCATGATCAGTGTTGTCCATGTCTGATCATGACGAGAACTTTTTAAGTGTATGTATTGGTGATAAGATTTGTTTATCCACAGTGCGAAAGGAGGGGGGGAAAATCAGGATTCTAGAGGTGTCATTGAAATGCCTCCCAGATTGAAAAAAAACTCATTTTTAAAAATCAGATGTGAAGGATTGATAGTGGTTTTTGAAAGCAGTAGTGTCATTTCCAAAAAGTTTGTGTCCAGATAGAAAAGATGATAAGGAATTCTATCCAGAAGGGTTGAAAAGTTGTTTAGCTCCAGTCCAACAAATTTGATGGGACCTCTTTATATTTTGTGGCCATTTCCTGTTGTGTGACAACGCTCCGACTTATTTGGCAACAACAAATTGCAGAATTGAAAGTGCATGTGAAGGACACAAGAATTGTCTTTATTAAGGAGATACATATGATTGTGAGATCTGAAAACAGTCTTCTCTGAAACGTTGAAGAGATTGAAAATTTGCACAGAGAAATATATCATACCAAACTGCTATTATTTTGAGTAACTAAACACTAAAAATTTATAGATGTTTTAATCTGTGATTCCCTTTGTTCAGAAGCAATGGACCTCACTGTAAAGTAAGCTTAGGCTAAGGCAACTGGCGGTAGATTGCCACTTGAGAAGGTTGGAAATGGGGGCAGATTGAGTGCTACTGTTATTATTATAGGGGGAGAAAGTGATGTGGCTGCAGCTATTACTCTAGAGGCATGATAACCTTTCTTATAATCAGAGAAAGACAGGCTGGCAGAACGTGTGGCTAAGCGACTTGTGGATGAGTGATTTAAGTTTAAGCATTATGAAATTTTGGTTGATATGCTTAAGTTGATCACAACCATAAAGGTCACAGCTTGGCATTGATCAAATCAGTGGAAATCTCATTCTGCAGTCTCCCATACTTTCAGATTAGAACTACTTGTTGCTAGTAGATATAAAAGAATTAGTTAGGAATGAGATTGATAGTTATTAAAATCTCAACTATTATCTTAAAGCGAGAGTGCATCATCAGTGTGTTGTGATTTGGCTTTATTATGGGTTTGTCAATTGACATGTCAGATGGCCATTATGGGTGGAGTTCCATGATTGATAGGATTTGGTTTGGTATGCAGATCTGCTGCTATGGAATGGGATGCTAATGATAGTAGTTCAGCAACACATATGCATTTTAGCATTAGCAGATTTAACATCATAATTCAGCACTCACTTTTCATACAGATGTTACTACTGGCTACTAAAATGTTCAGTTGATATAAAATATAAGTGACCAAATTCCAATATTGATGTGAAGTGATTCATCTAGTGGCACCAAACACCTATAATGAAGTGTAACTAGTAGTACAGTAAGATGTTCCTGTTATAGTAATTCCAGAATGAAATGGTCATTAGACCATAAATAAAGCACTGGAATACTTCCAGCAAATTTGTTAGAAAAATTTCAAACCTACACCATTGCATTACTCCTCTCCATTGTAACCATTCAGATTTAAGTATTTGTCATGTCTCTTCACAAATCGATAAATTCCCTGTGCATAAAATTCTGCATCCTGAGTTTTCAGCTAGTCCGCGACAGCATCTTGTAACTCTTCATTGGAGTCAATATTCTGGAAGCTGGGCCACCTTTTCATATGTAAGAAGATGTGGAAATCACTTGCTACTAAATCTGAACTGTAAAGCAAATGTTCAATAACTTCCCATTTCAGCTGACACAGTGTGGTTGCACGGGAGAGTCTGACTGAATATTGTGTACAAAAACATGACACCAGTTGTCAGAAAACAGTATCTCTTGTTTTGACAGGCTCTTCAGAGTTTTTGCAGTTCCTCAGCATTGACTGTCCTTCCATTATCTATAAGTCCATAAGCATGATTCCAGATTTCTCCTGAAAAATGGTCACTGTAACGTTTCACACTGACAAGTGTGAAAGGCTTCCTTTGGTTTGTTGGGTAAGATAGCAAGACACATAATTGATCTTTTTGTCTCCAGATTAGCATAGGAAATTTATTCCACATCACCAGTCACGTATCTCTTCTATAGGCCTTGTCTGTTGACATTGTAATACAGAAAGAAGTCCAAAGATGTCATCATCCTTCAGGTATTGTGGTTCTCCAAAAAGAGTTTTGGAGCCCAACAAGCACAGAACTTGTGATACCCTAATTTGTTACTCACTTTCTCGTGTAAAACACACTGAGAAATTTGCAGAAAGCTGTGATACTTGAGATCATGAAATGCAGTTTTTCACATTTCTTCATAAACTTTTTGTACCAGTTTGTTGCTGATTACTGACAAATGGCTAAATCTGTCAACATTAAAACATTAGTTCCAGGGTAGCCTTTTATAAATTGATATTTATGAAAATTACCACATAAATACAGACTTTGAGAATATATAGAAAAGTTTACCAGCAAAAAGTTATTACAACTGTAAGGACCAGAGTAAACAGCTTAACCTACTAGTGCTGTCTCTTGTATGTTTGTAACAAATTTCTGTAAGCAAAGAGTCACCAAGCAGATGTTAGTGTGTCTCTTCAACATCAGTGTTGAATGAGACTGTGTGGGGCAAAATTGTTGTTTGGAAAATGATTGTGATTCTCTCTCTCTCTCTCTCTCTCTCTCTCTCTCTCTGTGTGTGTGTGTGTGTGTGTGTGTGTGTGTGTGTGTGTGTGTGTGTGTGTGGAATGAGAAGAATATTATGCTCTTATTAATCATAATTGATGATGTCACTGGGTTGACATGAGAACACTTATTGGGTCATCTGCTGCAGATCTCCATGTTCAATCATGATTGCTGAACAGTGTGACCTGCAACACTTGTTCTTGCACCAGTGTTGAACCCTGTCATCAGTCTGCCACAGATCACTGCCTGCTCTTTACAGTGCTCCAGCCTCCTCTCAGTGCTATGATCAGGTGTGAATACCCAACGTCTTGTCACTTACTCGTGGTTTCACTGTATTTCAACCATTTTCCATGGAGGTCACAACAGTAGCATGTGAACAGCAGACCGGATTTGCTGTTTCCAAGTTACTCATTCCCGAAAGCCAGCCCATAACTACCTGCCCTTTGTCAAAGTCCCATATGTCAGTGATTTCCCATTTGTGGCCCATACCTTTACTAGAATGATTCCCCATTCATCTCTGTTCCGCTAATATACTTTCCTAAACTCACAAGACAACATCCAGTCCCACAGTGAGCAGTGTTCATAGTGTTTTGGCTCACTGATAGAGAATGCTAGTATGAAAACAACTTGATTTCAAGTAGAAAATCTAGGAAACTGTCAGCTGTTGGAACAATATTCTAGATAAACATATTTATTTGTCTGTTAGCAGTAATAAGTCATATCAATGTAATAGTAACAATATTCAATTTTATATTAACAAACAAATAACAACACACCACAGTACACAGTTAAGGCATTGCTTTCCTTTCGTTTCTTTCCATATAAGGTACTTGTGAGTATGTACCATTATGTTGTGCATTAATTCTTATCGTTCTAGTTAAGTGATTAAGTTGGAAGTTGTGAAATACGATAAAATTTTGCTAGCATCAGATAAAACTCAACGAAAGACAAATGTAAACTGATATATGTATTTGTGAGATCATTTTTGTTGGAGTTAAGGTTAATTATACAATTTGTGTGAAACTGCAAATAATAAATTTAGCTTTTCATTAATTAGAATTTAGTGAACTGGCCCATATTTTGTATCAAAATACTCTTTGCATTATTGCACATCTAACACATTTATTGTTCTTATTATTTTTCTTAACTAGACAATTTGTTAGATGCTTGTAAATTTCATGTAATTTATAGTGACTTGTATCACAAATGACAAGTGACAAGGAGAGAAGCAGTGAAAGTTACAACCAGTGGGAAATGAGTGCTCTGAGGCATTAGGGATTAGAACAAAGAGTGAGAACTTAACATTTGGAATCTACATCTACATAGTTACTCTGCAATTCATACTTAAGTGCATGGCAGAATATTTATCAAACCATTTTCATACTACTTCTCTACCATTCCACTCTCGAATGGTGTGTGGGAAAAAGAAACACCTAAATCTTTCCGTTCAAGCTCGACTTCTCTTATTTTAATATGATCATAATTTCTCCATACATAGGTGGGTGCCAACAAAAAAATTCGCATTCGGAAGAGAAAGTTGCTGACTGAATTTCATAAATAGATCTCGCCGCAAAGAAAACCATCTTTGTTTCAGTGACTGCCACTCCAGCTTGCGTATCATATTAATGACACTCACACCCCTATTGCATGATAATATGAAACGAGCTGCCCTTCTTTGCACTTTTTCAATGTCCTCCGTCAGTCCTACCTCATAAGGCTCCCACACCGTGCAGTAGTGTTCCAGCAGAGGATGGACAGGTGTAATGTAGACTGTATCTTCAGTGGGTTTGTCGCATCTTCTAAGTGTTCTGTCAACAAAGCAGTCTTTGTTTTACCTTCCCCACAATATTATCTATGTGGTCTTTCCAATTTAAGTTGCTCGTAATTGTAATTCCTAGGTATTTAGTCGAATTGACAGCCCTTAGATTTGTGCGATTTATCATATACCCAAAATGTATCGGATTTCTTTTAGTACCCATGTGGATGACCTCACACTTTTCTTTGTTTAGTGCCAATTGCCACTTTTCGCACAATACAGAAATTCTCTCTGGATCATTTTGTAATTGGAATTGATCATCTGATGATTTTACTAGACGGTAAATTACAGTGTCACCTGCAAACAATCTAAGGGGGTTGCTCAGATTATCACCTGGATCATTTATGTAAATCAGAAACAGTAGAGGGCCTATGACACTACCTTGCAGAATGCCAGATATCACTTCTGTTCTACTTGGTGATTTACTGTCTATCACTACGAACTGTGAGCTCTCTGAGAGGAAATCATGAATCCAGTCACGTAACTGAGACGATACTCCATATGCACACAATTTGATTAATAGTCGCTTGTGAGAAACAGTACCAAAAGCCTTCTGGAAATCTAGCAATATGGAATCAGTCTGAGATCCCTTGCTAGCAGCACTCATTACTTCATGGGAATAAAAAGCTAGCTGTGTTGCACAAGAACAATATCTTCTGAACCCATGTTGGTTGTGTATCAATAAGTCATTTTCTTCAACGTGGTTCATAATGTTAGAGTACAGTATATGCTCCAAAATCCTACTGCAAATTGAGGTCAGTGATATGGGTCTGTAATTCAATGGGTTACTCCTTATTTCCTTTCTTGAATATTGGTGTGACCTGTGCTACTTTCTAGACTTTAGGAACAGACCTTTTGTCAAGTGAGTGATTGTATATGATTGCTAAGAAAGGCGCTATTGTGTCTACATACTCTGGACCGGAAGACTTGTCTTTCTTAAGTGATTTGAGTTGTTTAGCAACACCTAAGATATCTATTTTTGTGTCACTCATGCTAACAGCTGTTCTGGTTTCGAATTCTGGAATATTTGCTTCGTCTTCTTTCGTGAAGGAATTATGGAAGAGAGTATTTAGTAACTACACTTTAGTGGCACGACCATCGGTAACATTTCCATCGTTATCGCGCAGTGACGGTATTGACTGGTTTTTGCCACTGGTGTTCTTTACATGCGACCAGAATCTCTTTGGGTTTTCTACCATATTTTGAGACAATATTTCGTTGTGGAAACTGTTAAAAGCATCTCGCATTGATGTCCGCACTAAATTTCGAGCTTCCATGAAACTTAGCCAGTCTTGCAGATTTTGCATTCTTCTGACTTTGGCATACTTTTTTTGTTGCTTTCGCAACAGTATTCTGACGTGTTTTGTGTACCATGGTGGATCAGTCCCATCTATTATTAACTTATGCGGTATGAATCTATCTATTGCTGTTGATACTGTATCTTTGAATTTGAGCCATGTCTGGTCTACACTTTCATAATTAGCTTGGAAGGAATGGAGACACTCTCTTAGGAAGGCATCAAGCGAATCTGTATCTGCTGTTTTAAATAGATATATTTTGCATTTATTTTTAGTGGTTTTGGTTGATATTGTTTTGAGCCTTGCTACAATGACCTTGTGTGTTCACTAATCCCTGTATCCGTCATGACACTCTCTATTAGATCAGCATTATTTGTGGCTAGGAGGTCAAGTGTGTTTTTGCAATCATTTACAATTCGTGTGGGCTCATGAACTAAGTGTTCAAAGTAATTCTCAGAGAAAGCATTTAGTACAATTTCAGAAGATGTTTGCTGTCTACCAGCGGTTTTGAACATGTATTTTCGCCAAAAACTCGAGGGTAGATTGAAGTCTCCACCAATTATAACTGTATGAGTGGGGTACTTATTTTTAATGAGATTCAAGTTTTCTTTGAACTGTTCAGCTATTACATCATCAGAGACGAGGGGGTCTGTAGAAGGAGCCAGTTATTATTTTGGTACGACTGTTGAGTATAACCTCAACCCATAGTAAATCGCAGGAACTATCTATTTCAACTTCACTACAAGATAAACTACTACCAACAGACACAAACACACCACCACCTACTTTATTTACTCTATCCTTTCTGAACACGGTTTGCGCCTCTGTAAAAATTTCGGCAGAATTTATCTCTGGCTTTAGCCAGCTTTCTGTTCCTATAATGATTTCAGCTTCAGTGCTTTCTATCAGTGCTTGAAGCTCTGGTAATTTTCCAACACAGCTACAACAATTTACAACTACAATACCGACTGTTGCTTGGTTGATTCTTGTCGTTTCTTTGCCGTGCACCCTTTGAGACTGGAGCCCTTTTTGATCTTTCCTGAGACTGCAGTGAAGGAAGGATTTTTGGTCAGTGTGCGGTTTTGTTTCTAGGTCAAGGTACTGTGAAGATGTGGTGGACTTTTCTGGATAGCATACAGACACATATGATACAGTTCCAACACGTAGAAATTCCAGAAGTGAAACTGAGTTATGGAATCAGAAAAAATTATAGCTAACTTGGTGATAGACTGCAAAGTAACTGAGCAGTGAACTTCAGTTATGAATTGTAATAGAATTTTATTTGAATACTCGCTTACTAGTTGCAAGTACTGATTGCTAAACATAGTTCTTTATTTGCTGTCACATATATAAGTGTTTGATTAATTATCAGTTTGAGTTCAAACTTAAGCTTGGGTCGGGCCACAGGCACCATTGGCTAGAACGAGTAATATAGACTCCCAAGTATTAAGTGCAGTCTGAACAATAACTGCTAGATCAAGGAAGGTTTTGAGATGAAGAACTGCAGCCCTGGCCCCATTTTTTCAGGCAACTCAACAGCCCATATTTAGCAAAACAGTGCACAGGAAAAAATAGCAAGGAATTTCAGAGCCTTCTTCGGAACATGATGAGAACCACTGCTTGTCTGATTTTCGTCTTCAGCTGTCTTGTCTGCAACATGTATGTCATCTAGTAGTTCATCAGGGCCCTCCAGTAGCCATTGTTGACACTTTGTGAACTCAAATACAAACTACACATGTCAATTCCTTAGGGTTCTATCCAGGACATTTCTGATTTCATGCAACAACATTTAAAGATTCTGATTACAGCATGTAGAGGCTTTATAACACTCAGTATTCTGAAAGTCAGGAATCATATAAAGTTGTGTAATTCTGAGCTTTAGTGTACTGTTAGCTAACTAAACTTGGTAAGAGAGTTCAGTTTAGCCTCATGTCTCCTTCATGAGATAATTTTCAGTATCGGCCGCTATCTACCAGTTCTGCCTAACATTTACATGGGAACAATAATGACTGTTAAAGTATATTAAGTATATGCATACTGCAAGAATGGAGGTCTGTTAACAGTGTATATTTTTACCTCTTACATTACAAACAGGTATGTGCAATTCACAAATGTAAATAACCAAATAATTTCGTTGAGAAAAAACTAATAAAATATTTTTGGGTTTCATTTTGGCTAGCTATGGACCCTGTTAATTTGGCCATGTCTGTCCTTGAGCTTTAACTTTGACCCAGTACCTTGTCATTCATTTTCTGTGAGCTTGCTTTCTTCGGCCTGTGTCTTACCAGTTTCCAGCTTTGGAATCATTTTAATATACTTTTGAGTCAGCAGAAGTTTGCAATTTCTTGACTGATGTTTGTGTGTAGCTTCTTCAAAACTTGTGCTTATTGAGTGGAACTTTGCTCACATTCTTGTAATATGTTAGTTTCATTTCATTAACTCCTGCCTCCCACAGGTACTGCAGTCATATAAAACTTGAGAAATTACATTTTCCTCCTTCAACTGTAATTATTATTTATTTTCTGCTATTGGCAAATTTCAACAGTTAACATCATTTTCAAGGCATGCGATTTGTAAGTGGCAGCTGCAAAGAACAGAACAGCAAAGTAACATTTAATATTGGTAGGGGGAAGGGGAGCTTAATAAAAAATTACAAGAAGTGGCAGTTCCATCAGTACACAGAATCAGTAAAATGTACTTGACACGCATCATCACAAGCCACCAAGCTATTGAGATACCAGCGTATGATGGGCAAACCAAGCGTGTCCCTATAACTGTATGTAGGGGGCAGGACATAGACCTAGGGGTATGGAGTATTTTTAATATTTTGGGGGATTAATGGTGAGTTGTAAGTAGCCATAAAAAAGTTCCAGTTTCAACCCTGTTAAAAAAGAAAAAAATGAATACACATTACTGAAAGAAAAACACCTGGCTGCAATATATTTTTTCCTGTAGTTGAGAGCTAGGAGGAGGGCTGCAGTCCCCCCTTGGCTCTGGACTTGGACATCCTTGAGGCAAACATAAAACTTAAAAGGAGGTAGTCACCTTAAACATAGTGCCTGAAATCATGTAATTCTGGTCCATTCATTGCAGCTGGCACTTGAAAATTACGTAACTGCAGAAAATGGACAATAATGGAATAATAACTGCAATTAAAGGTGAAAACAAGTCCTTTCAGTGCCATTTGAGTTTGTTATCCGTGTGAACATCAAAGACATTTTACATATTGGATTTTAGTTTGTATGACCAGTACTGCCTTATTTCTTAAACTGATGAGGCTGTTACTCCAGTGTATACTGTCTTGTTTCCGAAAGCTGATTTTAACTTTTTTGTGTGCTACAGACGGCAAGTCTGATGGATTAGCAAAAATGCTCTTTTGTCACTCAGATAAGCCTTTACTAATTTGATGGGTTAATACTGTGTTGAAACTGGACATAGCTTTTGAGAGCCATTTAACAAAGTGTTTAAACAATTAACTGTAGTAGGCTATTACAGCTTGAGCATCCGCCTGCATACAGCCATGATTCCATGAATAAGGTTGGGCAAACAGCTGAACGTGAGCAGTGTGCTGGACCCCAGCAAGCGTGATTGTACTTCTCTGGCTGAGAGCCCCCTGATGGGGGTGGCAGAGTACCTTGCATGTGCATAGAACACTTGTAGTAGGGCCACCTGGCATGTAGCCTGTACCAATTCCAAATACCTGTAGGACTTTAAATTGTTATTTCTTCTTCTTCTCCTTCTCCTCCTTTTCGTTTTGGCCATCTGAGAAACACATTAATTCACATCAGCTTCATTTATTCTGGTTTTCTCCCTGTCCAAAAGTCTTTCATTCTCATACTTTGCAACCTTCTTCACCGTTCTGTCCGTGGTGATTTTGTTCTGAGTCTAGTTCTGTCCTCAAAACCAGTAAAGCAAAAAAAAAAAAAATTATTTAAAAACCAGACTGCTGCATGTCTACGGTTCCTGTATTCTCATTTCTTCCATATACCTTTGTACCTCTTGGACCGAGCATACTTTGATTTTCTTGTTCACAAGAAACAGTATTATTTGCTATGTTAACCTCCATTGGTCCATTCTAAGGGTGTTTCCAAAGAGCTACCTCTTCCTTTCCCTGATGATGTCTGAGATTCTCTCTATCTTGGTATATAGTCCTTGGTTTGCTTGTCTTCCAAACTGATCATTTCCTGTTCTTTGAGGTCCTAATATCTTCCTGAGAATCTTTCGTTCCACCAGTTATAGTCTCTTAAGTACTCCTGTTCTTTCTAGTTTGTCTCAGAGGGTTCAATTTCGTATTGACTGAAATATTCTTATTGTTGATGTTCATAGTTAATTTGTATGTTAAATTCGTTTAGTTTATTTGTGCTCCCATTGCTTCCTTTTCTGTCAGCCCAGTTTCTATCCATTCTCCTGGGTATTTTAATCTTTCTACTTCCTGAATTTTCTCTCCTAATTGTCATGCATCTAGGAGCTGCTTTGATGTTTGTCATATGTTACATCTTCTTGACAGAAATCTGTAGACCCGCTTTAGTCACCTGTCCCTGTAGTTGCACGGCTTGGTTAACCACCTCTTCTAACGATTTCAACAATACCACAGTATCATCTGTGAATGCTAGACAGTCTACCCATGTTTCTTTCTTTTCTTACATCCCGTCTTATTCCACTGACACCTTTCGTTTCTAATAGTCACTTGTTGGTTACCTTATCAAGTTATTTATTTACTGCAATGATAAAAATTATCCTTAAAGCTGTATATTTTATTTCCATGTTTTGTACGTATAATGAATGTCAAAACAATATTGTCTCATCTTCATGCACCTGTTAGGTGTGCTCCACAAATCAAAACTTTTCTATTATTAAACTGTGTACCAGATGCATTATAGGCACCTCCATCAACTGAAGAAAATGCATGGTACTTAGGACATTGTATTCGTGGAGCATGCCTAACAGGTACCTGAAGACAGAACAGTATTGTCTTGAAACTGACTGAACATACTTGAGATAAACATCAAAATAAAATAAAACGTGATCTCTCAGATTTTATTGGTGTTGTTTATTAATAATGAACTTCCAGGTGTTCAGCCAAATTGATGTTTTCATTTTCTGCACAATATTTTGAAAACCAACCCAGCTGTCTTCTTCAAGTGCTGCACATTTTGCTGTTATGTGTACTCACTGCCTGGGCTCCAGCCACACTGCCGGCTATTGTTAGTCTCACACCACTATTTGTAGCTGAGTTCAATCCAGATTGCCACTAGAACAACCTGCCTAAAGAGTCTATTGAAGTAAAGATGTCAGAAAACATAATAAACATGAACTGAGGTTTCAGTTTAAATAATTCTTGGTGTCTTGGGATCGGTTTTTTACTATCTCACTGGCCATCACATCCATCACAATTGGAAAACACTGAGGGAATTTGTATTTTACAGAATATCAGTGCATACTCTGTTAAAAAAAAAAGGGGGGGAGGGGGAGCATCAAAGGGTGCAATGGACGTCGGGACTCGAACTCGGTTATAAATAGTGGCATGAGACAAACAATAGCTCGCAGTCTGATTGGAGTCCAGGCAGTTAGTAAACGTAGTAGCAAAACTTACAGCACCTGAAGAAGACGGTTGGTAATCATAATATTGTGCAGAAAACGGGAATACTCGGCTGAATCAGTAATTACAGCTGTAAGAAAATTGCTTTGCATTGGAATAGACTTTACCCTGCTCTGTTTAAATATGCTGCAAACGACAGTCAGACTATGTGATGACGCTGAAAGCACAGTTGGTGCAGTCAGAGCACATAGATGGTCAGCATTCTGTTTGAGTAACAAGCTGTATGTAAGAACAGTACTGCCTGGGTGCTCAGTAACACAAGTATACATAATACACAATCTCAGAAAGCTATATTATGCTTCTAACATGTCTCATCTTGGCATAGTGCATGAGTTGCGGAGAGTTACAAGAAAGTATTGAAGTAGCATACTTTAATGGTGTTTTTCTTGTTGCTCAAGAAAATAGGGTAATGTGAGTTTAGGACGAATGTAATCTGTTACTCATTTCACGTATACAAGATGTCAAATTGGCCTAGACGGTAATAAAGATGTAGATGTAAAAGTGATTAAATTTTGAAACATATATATGGCACTATTCCTTATTTATTTAAGAATAAGACTAGAGAAGAAATGAGAGTAAAATTTTATAAAACTGTGTCTCTTCCAGCACTCTTCGTGGGTACGTAAAAAAAAGAATGTTAGATAAAATGCAAAGCACAGAAATGAAATTTCTAAGAGCAGCAATAGGGTATTCTAGAAAACACCACATATGAAATGAAACAATATGCCAAGAACTAAAAGTTGAGACAACTGAAAGAAGAGTAACCAAATACCACACCATTTGGTAAGAACATGCGCAAAAAATGGACAGTGGGCAGCTTCTCATATATCTTATACACTGAAGCGCCAAAGAAACTGTTATAGGCATGCGTATTCACAGAGAGATGTATACAGGCAGAAAAGAGTGCTGCAAACAACAGTCTGTATAAGACAGTGCCTATATAAGACAACAAGTGCCTGGCACAGTTGTTAGACCGTTACTCCTTCTACAGTGGCTGGTTATCAAGAGTTGAGTGAGTTTGAACATGGTTGTACAGTCAACGCATGAGCAATGGGGCACAGCATCTCTGAGGTATTGATGAAGTGGGGATTTTCTCATAAGACCATTTCACAAGTGAACTGTGAATATAAGGAATCCGGTAAAACATCAAATCCCCAAAATTGCTGCGGACGGAAAAAGATCCTGCAAGAACGGGACTGAGGACGATTCAGGATAATTGTTTAAACGACAGAAGTGCAACACTTCTGCAAATTGCTGCAGATTTCAGTGCTGGGCCATCAACATGTTTCAGCATGCAAAGCATTCAACAAAATGTCATCGATATTGGCTTTCGGAAGGCCCACTCATGTACCGTTCGCAAACTCACGACACAAAGCTCTACGCTTCGCCTTGGCCCATCAACACTGATGTTTGACTGTTGATGACTGGAAACATTTCGCCTTGTCGGACAAGTCTCATTTCAAATTGTATTGAACAGATGGACATGTACAGGTATGGAGGCAACCTTGTGAATCCATGGACCCTGTTTGTCAGCAGGGAACTGTTCAAGCTGGTGGAGGCTCTGCAGTGGTGTGGGACGTGTGCAGTTGGAGTTACATGGGACCTCTGATATGTCTAGATATGACTCCGACAGGTGACACCTACGTAAGCATCCTGTCTGACCACCTGCATCCATTCATGTCCATTGTGCATTCCAACAGACTTGGGCAGTTCCAGCAGGACAATGCAACACCCCACACGTCCAGAATTGCTTCGGAGTGGCCCCAGGAACACACTTCTTAGTTTAAACACTTTTGGCTGCCAATCTCCCCAGACATGAACATTATGGAGCATATCTGGAATGTCTTGCAATGTGTTGTTCAGGAGAGATCTCCGCTCCCTCGTACTCTTGCATATTTATGGATGGACCTGCAGAATTCATGGTGTCAGTTCCCTCCAGCACTACTTCAAACATTAGTCAAGTTCATGCCATGTCGTGTGCTGCATGCTTGCGGGGGCCCTATATGATTTTAGGCAGGTGTACGAGTTTCTTTGCCTCTTCAGTGTATAAGCCTTAGCTTATAAACAGGCATGAAGAAGAGAAATTGGAAGATGTAAGAAGAGGTAATCTGTGAAGACATAACAGACCAAATGCCTAATCCATGATTTGTAAAGTAGAAAAATTAAAATTTCTTCCCCAATTTAGATCTTATGTCATCTTTCTCTGCTTCATTGCAGAAAATCATTACACCACAAAAGGTAACAGAGACTACTAGCAACTTCACAATTCATTCCTAAATTCAAATAATTCTTCAGATCTTCTCATACTACAGATTACCAGTTTTAGAATGTACAGGGTGTCTCTCCCAAGAGCCTTCAAGCACTTTCTCTGGTGTTTCTGCAGATATTTGCAACTTTTTTTGTTGCAAGGTGTAGCTGGAGTCAGTTCAAACAAATTCTGATCATCATCTCTTTTATACAGTATCTGGCATCAATGGTAAGTGTTGGTTTGTTTCCTGTTACAATCAAAATTATATTTAAAGTGGAATTTTATGTGCCCATTCTACAGAGCGATCCCAAGTAAGCCTAATACGATATTCCTTTTATCAATTATATTAATAGGGACAGTAAAGCACGAAGAATAATAGTACTCCAGCCTATCACTACTGCCGTGACCCGTGCTGACTACTGCTGCCATGCAGCAGTGCTGGTAAGTCGCTGCTGGAGTATTGGGTATTCTTTGAGTTTTACTGTCCTGTTAATATACATTGATAAAGGGAATGTTGCACTAGACCAGTTTGGGACCACTCTGTCATATGGGCATGTAAAAATCCACTTTAAAAATAATTAAGTTTGTAATCAGAAGCAAACCAATGCTTTCTGTTGATGCTGGGCATCATGTGGAAGATGTGATGAGTAGGATTTCTTTGGGCTGACCCCAGCTACTTGTTGCAAAAAAAGAAATTGTAAATGTCGACTGAAACACACGAGAAAATGCACCTGGCGACTCATACGAGAGACACCCGGTATAGTTAGTACCAGTTTTCTACATTTAACAAAATTCGTATATTTTCCCTGACATAAGTCTGAGGCTTGTTAAGAAAAGTCTGAACATATAGTACTAAAAGCAACCATCGGTTCCTCAAAACATTTGCACTTATCAAATATCATTTTTATTGTTGTGTCACTTGCTGTAGTTATTCTACATGATCACTGACAAAATGCACATACAATGTCAGTAACCATTTTCTTACAAAAACAAACAAAAATAAGGGCTTTAGCTCAACATTACTAGTATAAAAAGTTAGCAATTGCAGCCCTGCAATATTGTTTTCAATGAATGGTGAAATGAGGAGAGAAGCATTCTGCAATCAGAATCAAGTGTATAACTTCACAATAATTCAAATACCAAGTAACTGCAGTGAATCGCAAAGCCTTTCAGGTAGTGAGGTCAGAGTGTCACTGTGTTATTAAAGAGAGCAAAAAGACATTGCAGCACTAATTCCTAAACTCTTACAAATTATTCCACGAAGTCAGTAGTAGTACATGAGAGAGGCTAGTAACAGAGTGTCTATTTCGTAACCAGTTGATTATGGAATCAAATCCTGGTCGAATGACAGAAATTTTTCAGTCTAAATTTAACTTTGGCTTCATTTGTCAGTGATAAGATTCGTATTCAACGTTAAGCTGTAGGTCCACTTTCTCCGCTAGGATTACTGAGCTAGAATTAGGGCACACTACTCGACAAAGTGACATTAGTTGAAAGGCTTCCATAAGGCTGTTGAGCCACATGAAATTATTGTATATTCCGTGAGACCGTCAGGTGAATTTTTGAGCAATGGAAGAATCTCCAGTTACTTGTGTGATGAACAGTATTTGTCTTCACAGGACAGTCCAGGCAGTGCAGAACAGAATTAACAGCTATTTTCAACCAACATCCAGCTTGTAATCATCACAAAATCATCATCCAGAACAGTGAGTGGGTCTTTTGTTAAAACAATGAGGAAATTTACAGCTGCCCCTTCTCCATTTGGAAGATGGTTTCAGTACTGTCCATTCCTATTGACATGGCACCTTGTCACAAAAAGATACATTTCAGCAGTTCCTGGCACCTCACAAGAAGGAAAAAGGAAAGCCTTCCCCCCCTTTTTTTTTTAATTTTATGCAGCTGACAGGACATTTTCTTGTTTCATAGAAGAAAGTTATTTTTATCTCTCTTGTGAAATTTGTGAAATGTACAAGCCTTAATGGCTACAGCAATGTTGCCCTCATGATCCATGTGGTAAAGTCTTAGAATGTATGGAGAACTCATCTTCGATTTCTTGAGAATAAAGTCAGTTCCTCAGCTGCTTTCTATGTAGAATCAGTACACCCTTCATAATATGACTATGCCAGAGATGACTCTGCAGCAGGCTTTCTTTTGTAGGTAACATCCCATAGGAGTCTCTCTCGACCGAAAGACATAAAAATACCATTTGAAGGCATCTCCAGCAACAAGGCTTTCAGGGATGACTACCTATATGGTCCTTCTTGTCATGGCACTGTTTCCCCACAATAAAAGCAGTGTCCACAATAAGGAGAGTACTGTTAGTTGCAACTGATAATGGAAGAGTGGGTTGCATGCACAGGCTGTAAATTCTAGGCACAGAAATTGTGTGTGTTGACATCCGTCATTCACTAAGACCTGTATTTTTAACTAGAGACATGATTCTCAGCACAAGAGATTCAGTCTCTGTATGTTGTTACTGACAGAATCTCTCCTGGCTCTAGCATACGAGAGCCTTGAAAGCAAGGTTTCTTGAAATGCTTAACATTGTTAGGGGCTCGGCTGCAGGTCTTTGGGGACCAGTGAAGCATACCTACTACAGTTTTATAAGGCTTTTGTGCAGACCAGGCAGGATTTTGAAAATTAGGTCTATGAATCAACTGGTTGGAGGCATCACCTATCATGGCTGCTATCAAGGCCCAAAATTCATTTAGACTTGACAAAGTACAAAAGAGAGGGTGCCCAGAGTACATTTTTAAAAATATCATAAAATTACATTCATTTTAAATCAGTGTCACAAGCATTCCAGTCTACACTAAAGGGTCTAAAAATGTAGACAATGTAAACAGCTCTCTGGTTTGCCCTGATTTTGATCTCAAGATATATTTACTAAATGAGTTCACTGCTGTGATTCATAGATAAAGGTGATCTTGAGGGCACTGGAGAGGGAGAAATGAAATTCGTCAACAATCCATGAAACTGAGTGCATCTCAAGCCAATCAGCACATGCACCTTTCAGAGAAACCACTCCAGGCTGTTCAGGACACTGCTTCATGTGCATCATCTAGGGAAAAAGTTAGGGCACGTGGGAATTTAGTGTAATGAATTAGAGCAGATGAACCAGCTAAGGAGATATGTTAAAAATGATATGTCATGTGCAGCTGTCGAACATAAGGTAGGCCAAAACAACCTAGTAAATAAGTCATCGTCGAAATTTATGCTCCTGCACCAAAATGTACAATCCTTATCAAATAACGTTAGTGAGATAGAAATATTGTTATCAGATGAACTAAAAGAAGTGTCAGTTATATGTGTTAGTGAGCACTGGTTATCAGAAAATATGTTACATCACACAAGGATAGAGGGCTTTACCCTTTCGTCTTTTTTTTTGTGGGAAAACCTCCATGTATGGAGGAACATGCATATATGTTAGAGAGGACGTCAAAGACGATAATTTAAAGTTCACTAACCAACTAGGGGAAGAGCAAAACTTCGAAATTTCTGCTACACAACTGACAAATTTAAATATAATTGTTATTTGCATATATAGAAGCCCAGATGGAAACGTAACTACTTTCATTGAAAATCTTGAGAAGGCACTTAACAGTATAAAAATAGTTAGTAAAACAACCATCATATGTGGTGACTTTAATATAGATTTCAACAAGAACTCAAAAGACAGATTAAACCTTGAGGCCTTATTAAAAACCTACAATATACATGCAACTATCAAATCCCCCACCAGAGTCACCAAATCGTCAAGCAGTGCTATAGATCAGATACTAATAAATACAGATAAATATTTATACAAATCTGGAAATATGAATACAGGTTTCAGTGATCATTATGCACAGTTTATTGAATTCCCAGTAGAGACTGCAGGAAATACTGAACAACAAATGACAAGAAAAGGCAGAAATTTTAGCAAGCACAACCTAGAACACTTCAGGCACTTACTAAAAAAAGAAACATGGAATGATATAGACAACTATGAGGACACATGTAAAACGTTTGACATGTTCATAGAAATATTCTCCCATTATTTCAATAGTTCTTTTCCAGTTAAAAACCAAACATTAAAAACTAGAAAAAGAAATGTTACATGGCTGGCGAAAGGCTTTAAAATATCATGTGCTGAAAAGAGGAGACTATGAAACCTCAAAAACACAAAATGTTACAGAAGAATTTCTGGTGTATTTCAAGAATTATAAGAGAGTCATAAAAGAAGCTAAAAAAAAACAACAAATGATCACCATATAAAAATGGTCAGGAACAAAATGAAAGCCATGTGGAAGATAGTCAGAGAACAAGTAGGAAATGAGACCTCCCAAAATGTAAATCTCCAGGTAATCCAAGATGGCAAAAAAATTACAAATCCAGAAGAAGTAGCCAATGCTTTTAATACGTACTTTGCAAATATTAGTGAAAAATTACTCTCTGACATAAAATCTTCAAATAAAAATCCTGCTACAACACCATCAAATCAAAATAGAAACTGCAACTCCCTATTTCTTACTCCAACCAACCCTAAGGAAATTATACTATCAATTAGAGAGTTAACAACAAAATTTTCAACAGGTGTGGATGAGATTCCAGATTATGTCAATAAAAATGTGGGTGACCTCATTGTAATACCATTAGCCCACATTTTCAACAGTTCATTAACAACTGGAGTCTTTCCTTCCTGCTTAAAGACAGTGAAACTGAAACCACTCTTCAAAAAGGGTAAGAAAGAAGACATAGCCAATTATAGACCTATTGCCTTGCTATCTACATTTTTGAAAATACTAGAAAAAATTTTTCATAAGAGGTTGCTAGATTTTCTAGAAAAGTGCAAAATATTATCCACAACCCAACATGGCTTCCGGAAAGGCCGATCAACAGAAACAGCAATATATGAATTTCTGGGTGAAGTACTCGAAAAAATTGATAGTGGACAAAAAGTAACTGGCATATGCCTTGATCTGTCTAAGGCTTTCGACATCATAGACCACACCCTATTGCTGCAGAAGCTTGAAAGAATTGGTATCAGAGGTATACCTAACAACTGGCTTGGATCATATCTTACTGACCGCAAGTAAGTAGTAGAAATACATTTTCACAAAGAAAATAAATCAACAAGACACTATTCTGATTATAAAGCAGTAAAATATGGAGTACCGCAGGGCTCGGTACTGGGCCCCATCCTATTTTTGATGTATATAAATGACCTAACATCAACCAACCAGTACCATAGCACTATTCAGTTTGCAGATGACACAAGCATATTAGTCAGTGGGAAGACAGCAGAGATACTACAGACAAGACTGTCTGAGGCATTAACAAATGTTGTAAACTGGTTCAACCAAAACAAACTAATAATAAATAAAAGTAAAACAGTAGCATTAAATTTTCATAATGTCAAGAGAAACACTGAAGAGGATATAAGAATTCAGATGTCAGACACACATATTGCAAGTGTGCCTGATACAAAATTTGTGGGGGTCTGGCTACAGGATAATCTTAGATGGGAAACTCACATTGACAACATATTAAAGAAGCTAAGTACCATGCGTTATTTAATGAGAGTGCTAGAAAACTGCTGTCATAAGGACTGTCTAATGACAGTTTACTATTCTAATATACATTCTGTCCTAAAATATGGGATCACTTTCTGGGGTAACTCGCCATCCCGCCTAAAACTCTTCAGGATGCAAAAAAGAATAGTGAGAATCATGCCTGGAATAATACTTTGATTATTTAAAAGGATGGGGATTCTTCCCCTTCTATGTATTTTCCTATTTGAAAGTGCAATCTTTATAAAGAAATATACAATAACAAATCCTAGTATCCTCCCCAAAAATGAAAATGTTCATCATCATAATACAAGACAGAAAACTGACTTTCATGGACTCCATACAAAAACCAGTTTGTGCCAAAAAGGAACATTACACCATGGAAAAATTATCTACAATAAATTGCCAAGAGAAATTAAAGTAAAGACTGATGTAAAAAATTTTAAAGCAGCATTAAAAGAATATCTGTTGACACATTGCTTTTATAGCGTGGAAGAGTTCCTCCAAAATCCTCGAGAGTCTAAGTGATGATTATGAAAATACTGTAACCATTAATACTAGCCTATAAATACATTCAGATGTAATTCTCAAGTTTCTAATGGGGTTCAAGTATAAGTTGTGTACCGACTTGCCCAGTATTTGAAGTAAAATTCTGTGAATGTAATTCTCTAGTGTACATGTCAATTCATAGTGTAGAAGAGTTCCTCAGAAATCCTTAGAACTTAAGTGAGGCTCATGCAAATACTGTAATCGTTAATGTTGGCTTATACATGTATTCAGTTGTAAACTTCAAGTTTCTAATGTGGTTTAATTATAACTTACACATTGACTTGCCCAGTATATGAAGTGCTGTAAAATTTTGTGAACATAATTTTCTAGTTTCTGAAGTGTTTTAATTATAAGATATACTTTGACCTGTCCAATATCTGATGTGCTGTACTGTACGTGTAAGATTTACTGAACCAATAAATACAATACATGCACAGTACTTATTGTGGCACAATACAAATTCCCCCAGCATGCAGTGACCTCTCTATTAAGGCTTAGGACCATGCGTTGTCAGGAAGAAGTGACTAGTTGTGGCTGGTGAAAACAACCACCTAGCCTGGTGCAGCTCCTTCCAGTTACTAAGGTGGAATGTTTTAGTGTGTTTTTAACACATTCATAGTAAAGCTTTTATTTGTTTTAAATATCTCTCAGCCAGGAAAAATTTTTGCAGGTGCAAGTAAAAACCCAAACAAAAACAAATTGTGCTACATTACTGTGCATTATGCATTTTTTCCATCTGTGTTGTGGAAAATATGTGGAACTAGAATATTTAGACATTCTTTGATTATTGCCATTTTGTTGAAAACTGATATTTTGTACTTTGATTGTGTGTACAAAATACAAGTTGATTCTTGCACAGGAGACATCGGTAACAAGCCCCTGTTAATAATGCTGTTTATATGGACAAATAGTATTGTTACCAATTTTGAACTGATACGTTCAAAGGGAGCAGCTGACAACAAATGAAAGCCACAAGAAATGTTATCTAAGTGTGAGCAGCCAACTGAAGATGAACCTGCCAGTTCAAAACCAGTAAAGGTGCTATTTGTGTAAACAGATAGCATTAGTAACAGTCACTGGTTACTGTTTTCTCCTTTGCAGGAATCAGCTTATTCTTGAATACATTCATAGCGATATATATTATGAACATTACTTTACAGCGTGCCTCTGAAATTATTGATACAGTATTACCAAAACTGAAAAATCATCGAATTACTTTCCTGACTGGTGATGCTGGACCTCTGGCTCTTGGAGCTGTTGTATATCATAAGCAAGGGTTGACAGATAATTCTAATGAACTGATAAAAAGGTACAAATTATAAATACTATGTTGAAAATGTTCTTTTATAGCAAAGTAGTTGCTTTAATTGTGGCCCATTAATCCTAATTGTATTTACTGTATGTGTTGACTGCTAGTATTTTGTGTTTTCCTAGGCTTAAATCTTACATGCCCCAAATAATGAGTTTAAAATCAGACCTACCAGATGAAATTTTATATGGAAGGGCAGGCTACCTTTCTGCATTGTTGTTTGTGAACAAACACATCGCACCAGACACTATTGATGGTGAAACAGTGAGAAAGGTAAGTGGGCAAGAACACTTCCTCATATCTTAGTAATGATAAGATTGAAAACCTCTTTTCTTCTGGAGAAAAAAAAATCACCTTTCCTTCTCAGTCTTCTCTTTCTTCTTCCTCTTCTTTGAACTCATGAATATTTTCATTGATCAAATGCAGCCATCTATTTCTTTCATTGTGTCTGTCTTGCATAGCCACTCAAACTAACATTTCTCCTGAACTTGAAGCTACAGTCAAACAAAGATAGAAGCTTCTATTTACTAGGCATCATCAGCATAGACAAGAGGGTTCTCCAAGAGAAAATGGAAGAAACAGAATGGGAAAAAGAAAGGCCAAGGAATGTTGGCTGAAGGAAAGGAAAAGACATTCCAGTCCCTGCATCAGGAGAAACACAAGGTCTAGGATATAATTGTGTTGTAATGATGGGCATAAATTCAAACTAACAATTATTTCTTGGTAATTAAAATGTCAAGAGATTACAGCTAAACATGAAAGAATAATAGGGTATAAATTGAAGCCAAGGTCAGGACAGAAGTTGAGAGAAAAAGGGAGGGTTCATAATCAGTGGTAAGAAAGTAAAAAAAATGTTTAATTTTAAACAGTAAAGACAAGACAAATTGTGAAGACTGATGAAGATAAGTGATAAACTATGAGGGAAAGGATACATTACAGGTGACTGATGATGAATTTTGCACCATTACAGGTTATTCATACCATGGTAACATGTTTAAACTCATCCCAGCAGCCAATAGATTTCTACCTATCTTAGCTAGCTACAAAAACTATTGATCAATCTGAAAACCATTAAAAAGCCATATATCGTATTACACAGTACTTCCTTGGCATGGAATGCATAGACTGGGCCTATGATTTTTTGAAATCTCCAGAATTGGGTCACTACTTATAATTCCAAAGTAACTTTCTGTTACCCTTGACATTCTTCCCATGATATCTCCTCTGAACTCTTCTTTTTCTCAAATTATTTCCTTTCTGTATGGTTAATTCATCTGCCAACTCCTCAACCCCTGCTCCTCTCCATGCCCAATGCAAAATTTTTTGTATGCTTCCTTCTGTGAATAACTAGTCCTGTCTCTTCACTCTTAAGGTGTACTTCATTAGAGGGAAAGACTCCGGGGAAACAAGTAGCATAACACATGTTATTGTGAGGTTTTGTGTGCACCCCACCATAACATCCACCATGGCCAAGTTCAGTACATTAGTTGGAGCTGAGCTACAGGCACTTAAAAATGGCTGCCATCATTGATTCTCCCACCAAGTGCGAGTTGCGAAGCATCATTTGTTTTCTGCAGCAGGAAGGGAATAGCACAGTAGGAATTCATTTCAGAATGAGCCATGTGTAGGGTGCAAACTGTATGAATGAAGGTGTTGCATGAGTGGTGTAGGAAATTTAAAGAAGGCTAAACAGATGTCCAGGATGAAGGTTGACAAGGACACAAGTCTGTCAGTAGTGAGGACCTCGTAAACTAAGTTGATCAAGCAGTTCAAGAGAGACAAAGGTTGTCTATGGATTTTCTGGATGTTTCAGGGTCAGTTCTGTTCAGTATTGTTACAGAATGCCTATGCTATCAAGATCTTTGTGCACTCTGGTTGGTTCCCAAAAAGTTGTCCCAGGACCATGAATCGTGGCATGTGGCATTAGCCTTATCCTTTTTCACATGTTATGCTGATGATGGGGAAGAGTTTTCGAGCTCTGTTGTGACTGGGGATGAAATGTGGATTCTTTATAATAATCCAGAAGCAAAGGAACTTTCCAAACAGTGGATACAAATTCACTCCCCAAAAATACCCAAAAAGTGCAAACAAACTTACAACTACATGAAGGCCATGACTACTGTTTTCTGGTATGAGAAAGGTGTGTTGCTTTGGAGTTTATGAAGTCAGAGACAACATAGCTGCAGATGCATACTGCCAGATATTACATCACCTGTGGAGAGCCATTCATAACAAAAGCATAGGAGGAATGCAGTCATCTGGAATTGTTTTGATTCATGACAATGTGAAACCACATACTGCTACAGTAGCCCAACAGCTGCTTATGCAGTTTCACTGGGAAGTGTCCAGTCACCAGGCATGCAGCTCAGGTCTAGTACCTAGGACTTTCTTCCTTTTTAGCAGCTGAAGAGAGGTTTGGGAGGACAGTGCTTCAGCACCAACAGGGTACTACAAGACAGCATGAAAACCTGTCTCCATAGGCTGACAGCAACCTTTTATGAATACGGTATTGAAAAGCTTGTCTATTTATAGGACAAATATTTTAATCTTCACAGTGACTATGTGGAGAAGTAACTGTAACTGTGCTTGACTCCTGGTGATAAAAACTTTTTTTGATTCACATTTGTCTTTCTGTTATGCCCCATAGGAGGTTGAAAAAAAAAATAGCCCTCATAAAAAAATTAATTTGAACTTTAAGTAAGGTCATCAACTAATTTATACTCTCACAGTGTTCGTTCATCTTAGTATATACTTTTAAACATAAATCTAAAAATTGACATTACTTTCCTTGGATTTCTTTTTTAGCTGTTTTAGATCTTTTTTCAGATCCTCATTACCTCCACCTGTAAAATCTTAAATGTTGCCGTACTTTCATTTCCTTTCATAATTTAGACCTTTGTCCATATTGTTTAAATGTTAATTCATATTTTCATTCTTTACTCAGGTTACTTGGGAAGCACATAATGTTTCTGATGATACCATTTATATTGTGATCATCCATAACTCTTACAGCTATCAGTGAAAATTCCATGATGAGATAACAACACTATGGAAATCATAAATTGCTACTTGTAATACAGAGGAGGCACTGAATCACAGAGAGGCACAGTGAAAAAGACTACTAAAATATTAAAGCTTTAAGTCAAAGTACGTTTATGTGAGTTGGCTTGTGTGAATTTGTGTGTGTATTCTACTGCCTCCTCCATATGGTGAGTAGCAATGTAAGAGTTATGGAGCCACAGCAATTGTAGTTACTCTTGTATCTAACATATGGACACGTGCTGCTTCCATCTGTCCTGTAAAGGCAGTGGTAAAAATCGTGTTCCTGGTTAGCTTTTGAATTCTTCAAGATCTGCCTACAAATCGTGCTGCATCCAGTATGTAATAAGTAAAATTATCTTTTCTTCATATTGTATTGTGGAATTTTCATTCCTTAAAATCAGGGGTCATGACTCATATGTACTTACTCATATTAAAGGTTGCTAAATGGTGAGTAAATGGAGCTCAGTTGTATGTACACACCAAGTTTTAAGAGCTAGAACATCATTAATATTATGGGGTATTTAATACCAAAATTTTTGTGCGTGCCATATTAACTGCCTCGTACAATGACTCTGGGACATTGTGTGTTACAGGGCAGTTCTCTGCATCCTGGAGAAGATGTAAATCTCAACCTGCAGGTGTATTGATGCAAGGCACTCACTACCTGGCAATATTTATTTATTTATTTATTTTTTTATTTTTTTGTGTGTATTGATTACTCAAGCTCCATGGGACCATTTGAGCCAAAGTTACATGTGGAATTAGTCATTATGTATCTCTTGCAGAATAAAATCAGCATTAGTATATGAGGTAGACCAGTTGCACATGTAGCTTATAATAAGTATTCAGAGGATTATAGCTCAGAATATAAAACTGATACAATAACAGTTTTATTTAACATTCTGAAGTAGGAGACTTTTGTTTGTAGTTCGCAATCCCAGGCTGTTTCATAAAATTGTTGCTGACATGTAGTGGTCACACTTCTACATTGGCAAACATTACTGTCTGGAAGAAAAAGAAAGAAAAAGTTGCTGCCATCCATATCTGATTTAGAATAGCACATGAGAAATAAGATTTTTGTAGTATACAAATGTCAGTACTGAGTTCTAACAGCAACTTCGGAAAAAAAAAATTAAATTCCTCAAGAAATATTTGTAATTAATGTGAGTTTTAGCATTTAATAGTTTCTTTTCTTAACCGTCCTGTAGATCAAAAATGTGTGTTGGATTGATTCTTAAATCTGGACCCTTGTTTATGATGGGAAAAACACTGATTGAACTACTCAAGCATAAAACATGAACTGCACTCAGAGGTTTGACTCTGTTTTTATCTGTCTCCAATAAACTGTACAGTTTAGAAAAAAATTAGTCAGCATTGAAATCAGGACATATATTTCACAGCTGAGGAACAGACCAGGGAAAACAAGACCTGTTTTAAAAATCAAGCAAGGTTATTCCATGGAAATTATTCAAGTTGATGTGCCAAAGTACTCACAATCTGATGAGTGTCCAGAAGACCTATATAAATAATTAAAGAAAATTATAAATGACAGCACATACCACTACAAGATGGTAATGGGGGATTTCAATGCAAACATGGGACAGAAACTGTTGTATTGGTAGTTGATGTGGGCGAAAAATACAATCAGACACCTACAAAAAGGTAATACATTAATAAGTTTACCCTAACTGTATTTAATAAATCAGTTATACATAACTTTGAATGCTGTAGGTTCTTCTGTGGTGCTGAGTTGTATACAACCGATAGTAAAGTTTTTGATAAGACCAAATAGTCTAGAATGGTTACACACTTACAGAAGTCTCTGAATATTAGTCATGTCTAGTAGGGCCATGTTGCATTGATGTATTGGCCATACTACAGTTATCCATATTAATCTTTATAAGTCTGTAGATGCACCCAATCTGTGGGTGAGCTCTGAATTGTGGCTGCTTAAAAAGGCATGCCAGCCAGTTAGAATCATGTGCAGTGAGGTAATGTGATTTTAGTGCCTTCTGCTGGCATATATATGTGGTACCAACTGCTTGAGAATGGTAAACAAAGGAAAAAATTCTCGCCCCACAGCATGCTGGAGGGTGGTAGCTGTGATCAGCATGTGGCGTACCTGTGCTGAGGTAGGACATCCATCCAACAGCACAGGAGGATGCAGCTTTGGCAGTACCGAGGATGCCAAAGGCTGTACAGCTGGTGAAGATTCGACGTCTGTGACTGCCATCACTGCGAATGGTGACAGGTGCAGTGGCTGTAGAGGTGGCAGGGGTATATACCCATGACAGAGACATCAGAAGACACTTGGACCTGGACATCTGGCACCATCAAGGGCAGCTGAGGGGCAGTAGGCTTGGTTGCAGGCAGCTTGTCTGAAAAACAAAAATCTGTGGCAGGATCACTGTAATCATGGACATGAAGTTGGCTTTGGTGCCATCAATTGGTGCCAGATGTGCCATGAAATTACAGCGAGCACAACTAGATGTCTGAATGAAGATGCCAGATTCCCTGTTGTGAGGCTTGCTATAAACACATTAGAGAACCTCATCCTTCTTTTGGAACTTCATTACAAAGTTATCATCAGAAACAGAGTGGTGAGGGCAGAAGAGATGCAGCAGAATACAGCAGTGATGACCATATAAGAGTTCTACTGGCAACGCTTCATGAGTAGGCACAGTGCGATAGGTGCTTGGACACAACAACAAAGCATTTCCCTTCAAGTGCAAAGCACAGAGTTTGAACATCTGAGCCTTGATAGTGCAGACAAAATGTTCAGCTTCACCTTCTGATTGAGGAGAGAACAGTGAGATTTGAGTATGTGGAATTCCATTTTATTGGCAAAATTGTTTAAATTCCAGCTAAGAAATTGTTTGCAGCAAAACTTTTAAGCAAAAGACAGAAGCAAGTGCTTTGATGGTGCTAGTGTTAATAGTCAAATGCACTGGAATGACAAAAGGATATTTGCTGTAGGCATCATTGGTAATGAGCCATCTTGTGTTCCAGAAAGGATCAGCAAAATTGATGTGGATACTTTCCCAAGGACCATACGTTTGAAGCCAATTGAAAAATTCATGACGTAATGTTGCCTGGTTATCAGCGCATGTACGGCATGGCAGGTCGTATCTTCTATTTATTTATCTTCTATTTATTTATGCAGCCGGGATCCACACACAATGCTCATGCACTAGCCGCTTTGTTCAAATGATTCCCCCATATTCTCTATGTAATAGTTTCAACACATATTGTTGCAAAGATGTAGGAATCAGGACTTGCATTTGTTCATTAAGAGAATGCTATAAAATTACCCCATTTTAAAGAGAAAGACTATTGCGTTATGCATGCCATTTGCAAACTACTGCATTTGAGATTGATTTTGGACTGTGGGGCCAGCACAACCAAACGTAGTACTGGAGCAATCACAATGGTTGATCTCGTTCAGTAGCCTGTGCGACTTGCTGAGAATCATTTGGAAAAGGTTGCAGTGCTTGCGCATCATAATCATCCATTTGAAGACAAGAAACATCTGATGCATCAGAATATGTATTATTTTTTACAGGTAACCTAAATCATGTGTTTGTGTTGGCACACTGTGCAGTATTGCGATAAAGAATTTCATATTGATAACTGGAAAGAAGTAGCAACCAACACAGCAGCGTCCGTGCTGTGCCATCAGGTACATCTTTTTCCAGATGATAAACAGCAGTCAGCGGCTTATGATGAGTCGGAAGAAAAAATTTACTACCGTACAGACATTGACAGAAATTTGTTGCACCATAAATTATGACTAAAGCTTCCTTTTCCAGCTGACTGTAGTTGACTTGGGCCTTGTTCAGAGCCTTACAGTGCTGTGGGGCATTCTGTGTGCCTAACCTTTTGAGATAAATCTGCCCTTATTAAAGTGTCAGCTGCAAGTACTTCTACTTTTTGCGGATCAGAGTGCCTGAGATATGGGGCAACTAAGCAGTGTATGTTGTGTTTTGGAATGATTTGATGTAGATGTTAGTTTGTCAAGAATAGCTTGGAGTTCTCATACATCTGTAGGAGAAGTAATCACCATACAGTCTTAAATGCATAGTCAAAGAACAAGCACCATGGGCTCAATAACATGTCCCAAATATTCAAGGTTCTTATTGAAAAATGAACATTTCTATAAATTACACTTGACTCCAGCATCACTTAAAACTTGAAAAAGAGCTTCCAAATTTTTGAGATGCTGTTCTGATGTTTGACTGGATACAGTGATCTGATCTCATCATCTTCTCAGCCTTTTCCCACGTCATGTGGGGTCGGCGTTGCTTTGTTGGATCCTTCTCTTCCATAAATGCCTATCCAGTGCTTCTTCTCTGAGCCATCCTTTCTCCCGTAGGTCCCCTGCTACCTTGTCTTTCCATCTCAGTTTTGGTCTTCCTCTTCTCCTTGGTGCTTCAATTGCTAGGTCTTTGACTCTTCTCCCCAGGTAGTACTCCCCTCTTCTCTGCACATGTCCATACCACCTTAGCCTACTTTCTTGGATCTTCTTTCCTGTGGGCCCCACTTTCACTGTTCCCCTGATGTACTCATTCTTTAGTCTATTCTTTCACGTCACCCCACTCATCCACCTTAACATTCTCATTCCTGCCACTTCCATCTTTTTCTGTTGGGCTTTTGTAATTGGCCAAGTTTCTGCGCTATACAGCATCGTAGGCCTCACCACAGACCTGTAAAGCTTTCCTTTTATTCTGCAGCTAACCTTCTTATCACACAGTACTCCACTCAGTTTCCTCCAGTTCATCCATACACTATTTATCCTGTGCTGTATTTCGGCCTCCAGTCCTCCATCACTTTGCATGTAAGAGCCTAGGTATTTAAATTTCTTGACCAGTGTCAGTTGTTCTCCTTTCAGGTTAATGTACAGATCTTTGGTATCCTTTGTACACATGAACTCTGTATTCACCCTGCTAATTCTCATTCCCCTTTTCTCTAGAGCTTTTCTCCGCTGTTCCAGCTTGTCTTGAAGTTCCTCCTGGGTGGGTTCACAGATTGCAACATCATCGGAAAACATCATGCTCCGAGGTGCCTCTTTTTTCGTATCTTTGACTAGTACATCCATGACAAGGTCAAATAGATATGGGCTGAGAGCAGATCCCTGATGTAGTCATACTCTCACTGGAAATGCCTTTGCTGCACCTGCACTGCTCCTGACTTTGTCATTGCACTTTCGTACATGTCTTCTACCACCCTGACATATTTTTCTGGCAGGAGTTTACTTCTCAGACATCTCCATATCTCTTGCCCTGGCACTCTGTCAAATGCCTTCTCAAGATCGATAAAGGTCATATGCATTTCGGCTTGTACTTCTCTGTGCCTCTCCATCAGTTGCCTTAGTGCAAATATTGCATCGGTTGTTCCTCTTCCTGGCATAAATCCAAACTGTTCTTCACACACTTCAGTTTCTAGACACAACCTCTTCTCAGTTATCCTTTCCCAGATCTTCATTGTGTGGGACATTAGTTTTATTCCCTATAATTGCCACAGTTTTGAATGTCTCCTTTCCCCTTATATATGGGAACCAGTATACTGCTTCTCCACAAATGTGGCATTCTTTCTCCTTTCCAGATCTTCTGCATTAGATGCCAGAGTATATCAGTTCCCTGTTCTCCCAGACTTTTCCCCTTCCAATTTTTCGTTTTCTTCCTCACATGTTCGACTTCTTCCGTACTTATACTTTGGGTCATTCCTTCATTTATATCACCATCCTCATACTTCCTTGCTGAAATGTCCTCAGAAACATCAGTACTATCTTCACAATTGCAGTACCTACATTTCACAGTACTCTTTAGATGTCTTGACAGCATACTTAGGTTCACAATAACATTTCCGTTGTTATTGCTGTCCACAATACTACTAGACTTGTTCTTATTACATTCAGAAAGCAAAAGTTTACGTCTAGAATCACTGCCTGTAGACACAGTTAGATGCATTGTTTCTGGACCTTAAATTGTTACTGGTAGGACACAGATATTGTAAACCTTGGTTTTCAGTGAACTGTCATATTCCTCTATCTTTTCTCTTCTCTTGTTATGTGAGAAAACTGTTGCCATTTTAACATATAATTCTCTCAAGGATGTCTGTTACGTGTGTTCTTCTACTTCTTCTTAAGACTTCATTTCCAATCTTTTTGCTGGGACTGATGACCAGCCCCCCCCTCTCTCTCTCTCTCTCTCTCTCTCTCTCTCTCTCTCTCTCTCTCTCTCTCTCTCTCCCCCTCTCTCCTTCCCCCCCCCCCCCCCCCTCCACTGTACTTTGTGCCCACTGTAATTTACTAACTCTCGCCATTGATAGAGCCAAAGTTTCTGGATACTCACCTACTTAAACGAATACACTAGTCACTTTCAAGTGCTGAGTGGTGTAGATCTAGTACCAGGCTGTCATATGACCTGTCACCATTGACAGAAGTCATGACAGTGAACTAGATTTAGGTGCCAAATGGTTGTATGGAGTTGGCACAGGAAGATGGGTCAGCATGGAGATGTGAAAAAGTGGCAGAAAGGAGCTGTAGTGTTTGGAGTTGCTTTGGGACAGACGAATCTGAACAACGGATGATTAATAATAAAAATGATGAACTTTTGAAAGTAATTCCAGATGAGGTATATGATCCCATTCAGTTTAACAAGGAAAGTTACAGGGAGACTGTGGTGCTCCAGAAGAAATTGTTGAAGTTGTAGGAAAATTAATACAAAATAACTTTCAAAATACATACAGAATGTTGCAGAAGATGACAGACATGCATTACTGAAACCTGTTATCTTCTTCTTTGTGATTTAAGAAATATACATTACAATATTAACAACCACATAAATGGTTAATATGCTGTTTGCAGTTCTTCATAAGAGTACTTGATATTTTATCATATAAATGTGAGTTTTTGTGCTTCATTTGTTTAATAATAGTTACTCAGGTAGTTTCCTCTGCCTAAAAGTGAAGTAAAGGTCTTGGAAAATCAATTTATGATAGTTTTTCATGTTTTGTTGGATCAGTGAAATATTGATTTTGTTTGCTTACTATTATTCCATCATTTTTTGGGCATGCACATCAGATATAAACACTAGAAGTAGTAGTAGTAGTAGTTGTTGTTGTTGTTATTTTCAGTCCAGAGACTGCTGTGATGCAGCTCTCCATGCTACTCTATCCTGTGCAAGCTCCTTCATCTCCAAGTAACTACTGCAACCTACATCCTTCTGAATCTGCTTAGTGTATTCATCTCTTGGTCTCCCTCTATGATTTTTACCCTCAGCGCTGCCCTCCAATACTAAATTTGTGATCCCTTGATGCCTCAGCAGAACATTTCCAACCAACAGATCCCTTCTTATAGTCAAATTGTGCCACAAATTCCTATTCTCCCGAATTCGATTCAGTACCTCCTCATTAGTTATGTGATCTACCCACATTCAGCATTCTTCTGTAGCACCACATTTTAAAGGCTTCTATTCTCCTCTTGTCAAAACTGCTTATTGTCCATGTTTCACTTCTATACATGGCTACACTCCATACAAATACTTTGAGAAAATACTTCCTGACACTTAAATCTACACTTGATGTCAACGAATTCCTCTTCTTCAGAAATGCTTTCTTTACCATTGCCAGTCTACATTTTGTATCCTCTCTACTTTGACCATCATCAGTTATTTTGTTCCCCAAATAGCAAAACTCCTTTACTACTTTAAGTGTCTGATTTCCTAATCTAATTCCCTCGGTGTCACCTGATTTAATGCGACTACATTCCATTATCCTCATTTTGCATTTGTTGATGTTCATCATATATTCTCCTTTCAACTCCTTTCAAGATACTGTCCATTCCATTCAACTGCTCTTGCAGGTCCTTTTCTGTCTCTGACAGAATTACAGTGTCATCAGCAAACCTCAAAGTCTTTATTTCTTCTCCATGGGTTTTAATTCCTACTCCAAATTTTTGTTTTGTTTCCTTTACTGCTTGCTCAGTATACAGATTGACTAACATCGGGGATAGGCTAAAACCCTGTCTCTCTCCCTTCCCATCCACTGCTTCCCTTTCATGCCCCTCGACTCTTGTAACTGCCATCTGGTTTCTTTACAAATTGTAAATAGTCTTTCACTCAATGTATTTGACCCCTGTCACTTTCGGAATTTGGAAGAGAGTATTCCAGTCAGCATTGTTGAAAGCTTTCTCTAAGTATACAAATGCTAGAAATGTAGATTTGCCTTTCCTTAATGTATCTTCTAAGATAAGTCGTAGGCTCAGTATTGCCTCATTTGTTCCAACATTTCTACAGAATCCAAAGTGATCTTCCCCGAGGTTAGCTTCTACCAGTTTTTCCATTTGTCTGTATAGAATTCATATTAGCATTTTACAGCCTTGACTTATTAAACTGATAGTATGGTAATTTTCACACTTCTCAACACCTACTTTCTTTGGGATTGGAATTATTATATTCTTCTTGTAGTCTGAGGGTATTTCGCCTGTCTCATACATCTTGCTCAGCAGAGGTTTGTCAGGACTGGCTCTCCCAAGGCCATCAGTAGTTCAAATGAAATATTGTCTACTCCCAGGGCCATGTTTCGACTTAGGTCTCTCAGTGCTTCGTCAAATTCTTCACTCAATATTGTATCTCCCATTTCATCTTCATCTGTGTCCTCTTCAATTTCCATAATATTGCCCTCAAGTAGGCCACCTTGAACAGACCTTCTATATACTCCTTCCACCTTTCGTCTAAATCTACAGCACACTCTGCAAGCCACCTGATGGTTTGTGGTGCTTTCCCTTCTTTGCTTAGAACTTGGTTTCCAGCTGAGCTCTTGATATTCATACAAGTGATTCTCTTTTCTCCAAAGGTCTCTTTAATTTTCCTGTAAACAATATCTATCTTACCCCTAGTGATATATGCCTCTAAATCCTTACATTTGTCCTTTAGCCATCCCTGCTTAGTGATTTTGCTCTTCCTGTCGATCTCATTTTTGAAAAGATTGTATTCCTTTTTGCCTGCTTCATTTACTGCATTTTTGTATTGTCTCCTTTCATCAGTTAAATTCAATCTCTCTTCTGTTACCCAAGGATTTCTACCAGCCCTTGTCTTTATACCTACTTGATCTTCTGCTGCCTTCACTACTTCATCTCTCAAAGCTACCCATTCTTCTACTGTATTTCTTTCCCCCGCTCTTGTTGATCATTCCCTAATGCTATCTCTGAAACTCTGGGTCTTTCAGTTTATCCAGGTCCCATCTCCTTAAATTTCCACCTTTTTGCAGTTACTTCAGTTTTAATCTACAGTTCATAACCAATAGATTGTGGTCAGAGTCCACATCTGCCCCTGGAAATGTCTTACAATTTAAAACTTGGTTCCTAAATCTCTGTCTTACCATTATATAATCTAGCTGAAACTTTCCAGTGCCTCCAGGCCTCTTCCTCATGTACAACCTTCTTTCATGATTCTTAAACCAAGTGTTAGCTATGATTAAGTTATGCTCTTTGCAAAATTCTACCAGGCAGCTTCCTCTTTCATTCCTTACCCCCATTCCATACTCACTTAGTACTTTTCCTTCTCTTCCTTTTCCTACTATCGAATACCAGTCCCCTACAACTATTAAGTTTTCGCATCCCTTCACTATCTGAAGAATTTCTTTTATCTCATCATACATTTCTTCAATCTCTTTGTCAACTGCAGAGCTAGTTGGCATATAAACTTATGCTACTGTGGTAGGCATGGGCTTCATGTCTATCTTGGCTACAATAATGTGTTCACTATGCTGTTCATAGTAGCTTACCCATGCTCCTATTTTTTTTATTCATTATTGAACCTACTCTTGCATTACCCCTATTTGATTTTGTACTTGTAACCCTGTGTTCACCTGACCACAAGTCTTGTTCCTCCTGCCACCGAACTTCACTAATTCACACTATATCTAACTTTAATGCATCCATTTTCCTTTTTAAATTTTCTAAACTACCTATCCGATTAAGGGATCTGACGTTCCACACTCCGATACGTAGAACGCCAGTTTTCTTTATCCTGATAACAGTGTTCTCCTGAGTAGTTCCCACCCGGAAATCCGAATGTGGGACTATGTTACAACCGGACTATTTTACCCAAGAGGATGCCATCATCATTTAACCATACAGTAAAGCTGCATGTCCTCGGGAAAAATTACGGCTGTAGTTTCCTCTTGCTTCCAACCGTTTGCAGTACCAGCGCAGCAAGGTTGTTGTAGTTTATGTTACAAGGCCAGATCAGTCAATCATCCAGACTGTTGCCCTTGCAACTACTGAAAAGGCTGCTGCCCCTCTTCAGGAACCACATGTTTGACTGGCCTCTCAACAGATACCCCTCTGGTATGGCTATCTGTATCACTGAGGCATGCAAGCCTCACCATCAAGAGCAAGGTCCATGGTTCATGGGGAGAGGCATTGCTTACTATTGACAGTAAATTTCTAATTATTCTGATAAATAATCATTTTCATTTTTCTTCTCTTTGCCTCTACTGTTTGCTCCTGTAAATCATTTAAGGTAAATGTGAAGATGATTTCTTTGTAAAGACAGTAGTTGATTTTCTACCTTGTTCTTGCTCATTGTAATTTTGTGCCATACCTATAAATTATCTTGTAGTCAATGAAGTGTTATCCTTTCTTCCATGGACTTTTCTCATAGAGTGCTCACTTAACGAAGAGAAGGCTACAAATGTATTATCTATATTTTCTATATTTCCACTAGTTTGTATTAATGAAGTGAATCCAGTTTTATTGTCTTCCTTGACTGATTACTTAAAATTCAGGTCTGTTTTAAGGAATGAGCTAAGTGCGTTGTAAAAACTAGATAGGAACATTCTGTAGTCCTGATTGGGAGATCTGTAAATGACTGAAATTAACAGTTTATTCATAAAAATTGGAAAATATCCACATTATTTTGCTGTGTCATTCCACTTGAGATAAACCTTTCATATTACTTCTTACTAAAAATATGAACAGCAACTAGCCTCTGCATTAACAGTGACTGGGCACTGTCTTTATCTGCAGTCAGGCTTCAACTGCATTTTCTTACTTCCATTGTCTTGTTGTATCAATTTTCAACAATATAGCATGCACCAGTAATGGTCTAATGAAAAATTGAATACACTTATACAACAACACTCTGTGTATCAGTCACATAGACTAAGATTTCAATAATTAGTGCACAGACAGAGGCATTCAATCAATCATTAATCCCACACTCCATATGTGAATGGAAAAGGAAGTAACCCTAATAACTGGTACAATGGGATGTATCCTCTGCCATGCACCTCACAGTGGTTTGAAGACTGTAGATGTAGATGTAGATGTAGAATTCTATATGCTGTTAGGATTATCACTCTAAATAAAAGTTGCTCATCAGTGGTGACAGTGTACAGTCACTACTGATGATGAACGCAATCATTTTTAGGGGGAATTCCACAGATTTTTAACAAACATTTAAAATATAGAAAAAGATTTTCAGATATAAAACCAAATGCTTTCTTACTTAAAATGCATTCTGACATTAATTACAGTTAAAGTAAACTTGAAACTTTCTTATTTAACCACTGGTTCTACTCTGTCTCTGAATTTCTGGAACATGATTTGCTTATTATTACAGTATGTTGATAACTATTACTTTGGGTCCATCTAATCACAACTGAATAAAACACAATTTTTGTGCCATATGTATTTCGTCTTTATTCTTTGCAAGGCATTTTCAGTGCCTTGGAATAAATGTATCTCTCACAGTCTTAAGGTGAAAACTTCACTGCTATTTGTTTGTTTTCATATGCTGATAAATCTACAAACAAGAGATGACTAAATAGGATACATGAACTTGCTTACAAGATTTAGTGATGGTTATGATATGCATCAGCATGGAAAAATGCATCAAATGTAGTGGAGAGCAAATCGTATTTTTTGTAGGTGTCTGTGCTAATCTAAAATAATTGTTGCATGTTGTTGGTCGTGTTTCAGGTAATATATGCAATTTTGCAGTCAGGAAATGGTCTGGCACGTCTTGAAAATCACAATGCTCCATTGATGTACAAATGGCATGGAAAATATTACATTGGTGGAGCCCATGGTCTGTGTGGGATCCTGTACTTGTTGCTGCAGGTTTGCAAATACAACTTTATAGAATTAAGTATTTATAAGACATGAAAAAAATGAAAGAGTTGAATCACAGATTGAGTTGCAAAAGTATAGCATAAGCACAAGACCCCATGTAAAACACACTCAAAGATAAACAAAAATTGTTTATTAGTATATCTGTTACGAATTTATCCTTTTGTTAAATATTTTGTAAACTAAGAATAGAACCATTCCCTCGTGAGCTAAGAAGAAATAGAACATACCAGTTTGTGATATATTAGACTGTGTTCAAGGCAGAGTTGAGACCTGAGAGAATGTGGGAACAATAGTCTTTGAACACACGAATGTTGCTGCTGGTTGCCATTTAACTTTAATGGCCCTTTTTTTAAAATCTAATACTACATATTTGTAGTTCTTAGCTAACACTGTATTAAGTTTCAGATTATTTATATAGGAATTCTTGTTTTCCTAATTATAGTATTCAGCATGAATAAAGGTAACAGTATGTACCTGTGCTTATGTTTGGGAGGGGGGGGGGGGGGGGGGGTACTATGTGCCTATCAAGCACTTAGAACTTCAGCTATTGGTTGAACTGTTATGTTAATTCCTTATCTCTGTGGTGCAGTTGTCCACTGCAATGGACAGCTCTTAATGTCATTTCTTTGGTATTTTTAATCAGTTCTGAGGCTGCAAATGCATGCAGGGCACAGCACTATTAGGGAATATCCACTGGAATTGACTGTGCATTTGCAACCTTAAGACTGCTTAAAATGCCAAAGAAATGTCATTAACAGCTGTCCTCTGCAGTGGACAACTGCACCAGGGGATTGAATATTACTTTAAGTATTTTATGGAGAAAAACAGAAGTTGAATAGTAGTAAAACATAAGAATTCCGCTAAATAATCTGAAGCTTGGAAGTGTAAGTAAGTAGATTAGGGAAAGTGACAAAAAAATTAAATTGAGTCAAATTTTTAATGATAAATGTTAATATGATCTGTAAAAATTGTTCATCATAGGAGGTATGGTCCATCTTGATTTATACTTTACTTATTCCCATCATTTGTGGTGTGCCAACTGATCATTACAGTTGCAAGTATTGTAGTATTTTGGTCTACCCCTGTATGTGGCAGGAAAATCACTAGAAGTGTAATCCCTGCACAGTACAGCCCATTTTCCCAACTCCAGTCATTACATGAGTGGACAACATGGAATGTGATCATCAGGAACAGTGCTGGACAATGTGCTCTCTGTGCAAGGAGGGTGTTAACACTGTGGATATTCATAGTCAATTGGTAGCAGTGTTTAGAAAGTGTGCACCGTCATGAAAAACCATGTGTAACTAATGGTTGGATGGCTGGAAATGTGGCAGCATGTCAATGGAGAAAGGAACCAATTCTGGAAGGAAAGTGATTGTGGTGACACCAGACAACATTTCAGAGTGGAAAAGCGTGTTCAGAAGAATAGGTGCATCACATTCATAGAATTGGAGGCAGCTACAAGACTTGTCAGAAGCACCATGTACCACACAGTGCATGAACATCTTAATCTTGGGAAAGTGTCCACCAAATGGGTTCTTGATCACTGAATACAGCACAAACACAACAGCACAAGGACGTGTACAGTGCTCTCCTTCAGAGCCACACCCAGGATACAGAAGATTTCATATCCAAAGCCATGACTAGCGATGAGATTTATCTCAACTACCATGAGCTGGAGACCAATGGGCAAAAGGAATGCTCTTGCAACACAACAGTGCATGTCCCTATATGAACTGAACAACCTGGCTGCCATCGCCGACATGGGGTTCCAGGTGTGTTCTCTTGACTTGGCCCCTCCAATTACCTCCTGTTTGGAGTTATGAAGGAACCTCTGTACAGACAGTGTTTCGCAGACATGCAGGAACAGCAAGCAGCTGCTCTGTGCTGGTTGCACAGATTCAAAAAAGTGGTTCGAGGGGGCCTACAAATGTTGTGCATTTATGGAAACTTATGTTGAGAAAGTGCATTTATCTGACAAGGCCGTAGAGTTTACTTCCGTTTTCTTAATCAGATTTAGAAGAATTCTTTGTTCCTTTACCCTTTTCATTACTTCACTGTTCTTCACTTTATCCACCCATTTTATTTTATTCTATTCCCCTCCAAACCAAAATCTCAAATGTTTCAATTTTGTCTTTTTCTCTCATCTTCAATGTCCAGTTTTCACCAGTGTACAAAAAACAAACTTTCTCCTTAACTCAAACCTATATTCTCTGGATAATAAGCATTTCTTTTCCCAGAAAACTTGCTTTACCATTGCAGTTCTTGATCTTATTTCATTTTCAACTCTTCCCTTTACCAATTAGAGTGCTCCCCAAATATCTGCACTGTGCAACCTGTTCAGTTTTGACCATCTTTTGTTTTCACTTTTGTATCTTCCTTGTCATTTTCTCTCATAACCATAGTTTTCTTTGCATTGAGACACAAAGGAATTAAAGACATTAGCTGCCAGTAGGCAAGGATTTATATCAATGGGCCAAACAGAATAAATTCGTGTTGATTTTCATTCGGCAGTCAAGCAGTCCTCCTTCAAGTGTGGATAGTGCTCTTTGAAGAGACATTGTTTTGTCCTCCAAGCACTAATATGTCATCAGCAAATCTGATTCAGTTGACCTTCCAGCCTCCTGTACGTACTCCTTCATTCTCTACTTCTAGTGTGTTCATTATCAAGTTTTCAATATACCATAAAACTGGTCAATTTTGTGACACTTAGCACTTTTTTAACATAACCTTATAAGTACTATGACAATTTCCATGGAATTTTATAACCATTATCCTTCCATTTTAATCACAATAAAGTCTTTATGTGCTCCTTCAAAACAAGTTACAAGGAAATGAAAAACTGAAGCTTATTTACCATGGGAATATGTCGGATTATATTAATGAAGACTCAGGTAGAAGTTGTACCTGAGGACTATAAAGATGGAAATATATTGTACCTGTTACACCGGCAATTGAAGAAACACAGCAGTGGAAGTATCAAATACTATATTGTGCATGATGCATCATCACATGCCACCAACTCTTCATCTTTTGATTTCGTCCTCGAAACAGGGCCAAAGTAACTGTCGGACATCCTCACAACATTAATATAATTCTACAAAATTCTGGTGGGATTGGTGTGTGATGTGGACAAAGCCTCCTTACAGTTGCCATCTTGAAGAGAACAGGGACCTCTCTAGGCTGAATTGCATTGAACAAACTGACAATGCCTCCATCACCATGGATGATGTGATAATGTATCGCTTCAACTGTTTGCTATTTGGACTTGCGCCAAGCCCATGTATTTTGTCAGCAGCCATAAGCAAACTAGTGGCACTAAATAGTGGTAAATATCAACGAGTATCAGAATGTATAGACAACTCTGCATTACTGGATGATTTTGTAGCTATTGTGAGAGACGTTGATGAACTGTAACTGTTTATCATCAACTGGCAGCACTCATCTGGCAAAAAAGGCTTCCACTTTCCATGGGTGGCTAATTAGAAGGACCTAAAGGCAATATTACATGCCAAAATGCTTGGAATCAAGGCCACAATACAAGTCTTGTGAATCATTTGGAATTGTTGAGATGACTATCTCCCCTTACTACCACACGATGGCTGAAGACCTGATTGACAAACTGGTGTCTAAGAGAAACATTCTTCGAGCAGCAGCTCAGTTGTATGGCCCTCTTGGTCTGTTCTCACACACTGGGATTGTTGTTAAACCAATAATCCCAACCATGTACCTGAGAAGTTTTGCATAGGTGAAGGTTTTGACACAGATCTTGGACATTACCTGCATTGGAACTGCTTGACGCATTTGTCAGCTCATGACTCCTCCTTTACTTTTGCCAAGAAACAGGGTTTGAGCCCGACAAAGCTACTTCATGGAGTGACTTGACAGTCGCCTTTTAGTTGGTACAAAATTATCAAAACAAATGGACATACAATATACCCAGTCATGGAGACACTCTCCTGGAAGTCAAAATCTCACATATCAGCTCACATGGGGACTAAAAGCAGATCTGCTAGTAACACTTGACATTTGTTGGTGTGGTCCACCATGACTTTTAGAAGGCAAACAGTCATGACCACCGGACAACCCAGCTTCATCTAAATCAATGGCAGAAGCCAAACCTTAACAAGTGTTTTTCTGATTACCATAATTGAACCCTTATTCGACACTGCAAAATTCAGTTCATACTGGTGAATATTGCATATAACTGTCCAGGCATTTTGGTTTTTTGATATCATGAAGAACAAGATTAAAAATACTGACAGTCTGACTGCTCTGGAATTGCAAAATATCTGTACATACTGGATCAGGAAAGTTCAAGAGGAGCTATTCACTGCTGAGTTGTCTGCCTTCCATAAGGGAGAACAATGTCCAAAAGCATAAAATGCTGCCCAATACAACCCTTTCCTGCATGATGGTGTGGTCTGGGTCAATGGCATGCAACATTATGCTGGATGTGAAATTTAAAACTTCCCTGACATACGGATTGCTCCATAACATTTCAGAAGAAGTGCCAGATGTCTGCAACTTCCTGCCATGATATGTCAGTGCAGAGTCTTCTGGCCATCTTCAGGTGAATACTGGTGAAAATGCTCTGATCTCAAGTATTTAAGTCTGCACCAGCACATGTATTTAGTTGGTGTTGCATACACCCATCTGCTGAAATTCTGTGTACTGCACGCCATCTGTGGTGAAAGCTCACCACATCGATATCAGTTCAGTTGTCTTCACACCATAAAGTCACAGAATGATGCTGCCTATGCAAAGCACAAAATTTTTCTATGACTTGGTCCCTTACAGAATTTAAGTGGAAGCTACCATATCAGTTGATAAGGGACTCAGACAGTCATATTTCCACTGATACATTGATGATAGAGTTCCAAAACTTCATTGAATGGCCCACATTTTGTTTCATTGGTAAATACAATGTTCGGTGATAGTGAACTGCTGGTATGCTGTTGACACTCTACAATACAGTCCTGCACAGTGTGTGTCGATTGCCCTATATAAGCTTTGCCGCATTCACATAGAATCCTGTAAACATCTGCCTTGCACAGCTATAAATCATCTTTGACAGAGCCCAGAAGTGCCAAGATATTCAAAGAAAGAAGACAATCAGATTGCTATTGATGCGATGAGCTTTTGCTATGGAGGGTGCACGGTGCAGCATAGAGTTGCAGCAGAAGCACGTGGACCCAAGTAGCACATGTGTAATACCAACTGAATATATCATACATGTTCCAGGGGAGTCTTAAATATGTGAGCTCAGAGTGCATTCATCAGTATTCACCTGATGGTGACCAAAAGACTCTACACCAAAATATCATGGCAGGAAGTTGCAGACATTCAGCAGACCTCCCAAAATATTTTGCACTGTATTAAGCAGCATAGTCCAACTTGAGCAGACATCTTGACTTCACGGATCGTCTGCTCGAACAAACACATGTAACACTGCATCATCTCAGTGAATGATTGTACTAGGAGAACTATGTTAAGAGTTTTGGATTTTGCAAGTGCAACAAGTTGTTAGGAGAGTTCTTGGCTCTTGCCTGCCTTGCAAGATAGTAAACAGTTGTCGACATGTAAAGATGGAGGCTCCACTACCACTTGACAGGGTGCAACCCACAAGGCCTTTCATAGTAACAGGTACCAATTAAACTGGACCAAGAAGTCCTACATGGCCCTACTCACACATACCACAGCACATGCAATTCATACTGAGGTTGTCACTCATGGATAGATAGATTTCTGTTGCCCATGCAACACATTGAAGGCTGTAGAAGCCTACAACTCACTGTTTAACAATTCAAACAATGCTACATTCCATTCAGCAAGCACAGAACAGTCAGAACTCTCAAACACAATTCTGAACACTGAACTACAGCACTACTGTGCCCCCACAGAATCACCTGGAAGTACATACCTACATGGGCAGTTTGGTGGGGAGCCTGGTGGGAACATATAATAGGCTCCATCAAGTATTGCTTGAGGAAGGTGCTTGATTACGCTCAGGTGTTCTGGACAACTTTTCCAAACTGTACCCCTTTTCCTAAAACTCTCCAGTCTTTTCCTTCACTCCTCTTCCTTCCTTCCCCTCCTCCCCTTCTTCCAGAAGAAGCAATCACTGGCTCTGAAGGCTTGCATAAGTTAAACCATTTATGTGTGTGTGTTCTCCTGCTGCCACTTGGTGAGTATATTTTTTGTATCTATCCAATTACATTATATTGTCAGAAATTGATTATTTTGATTGTTATTTCATATGTTTTGTCACAGATGTCTGTGATGTTAACCAATAACTCCTATTTTGAAATTTTATGTTTATTTTCAGTAATTTTCATGACATCAAAACATATACCCATTAGGTTTTCATAGATTTGTGTTACATAACTCATAATTATTTTTCTACAGTTTGCATTGCCTCTCACCTTATTGTGTGAATATTTTCTGTAACCAGCCTACAACATGTCATATTTAAGCATTTGCTCTCATTAACTTCCAGAGCAACAGATTCTTTGTGATCTCAGGCATTTACTTGCTAAAAGAGTCTGCAATGTTGCATTAAGAAACTCAGGGAGTGTACACAATGAAAAGGCATCTTTAGAGTGGGAATAATCACTTTGCCTCATTTCATTCTGTTTTGTCATATAGGATCATATGCTGGAGAAACTCATCAAACCAAGCAAAAGTTTTTAGTATGCAAAAGTGTGTAATAAGACTCATTTGTGGTGCAAAGAACTTCATATTCTAACCACTGCTTCTTCCTTAATGAAATTTATTGCAAGTAATATGTCTCTAATTCCAACCAATAGCTCAATATGTAGAATCGGCACTAGGAATAAGAGGAATCTACATAAAAATGTAAAATCACTCACCTTGGTCCAAAAAGGGGTTCAACATTCAGGAACACACATTTTCAAGAAATTGCCAGCAGCCATTAAAAACTTGATTTCAGGTAAAGCACAATTCAAACGGAGTTTGAAAGACATTTTAATAGGCAACTCCTTCTACTCTATTGATGAATGTCTTAATAGGAAACGTTAGACCAGCTTAAGTAAAAATGTCTCTTAGCTTTCAGTTTTGACAGCACTTGGTCACAATAGTCAAGATTAGATATTTTGTGTATGATAAATTTATTAAAAGTGCATAACGAAGTTTCTTTCTGACTGTGTATTAATTCTGTAAATATTAGAAGTTCCAGTTTACTATAATGTATTCACATATTCTGACAATCTCCGTACAAATGATCAGGGTAGTGAGTATTATATTAAAATGTTTTATGTTTTTCGTGTTATATTTTCTGACTTGTTCCACCCTGCAAGAATCATCTCATTTTTAGGTCTACGGAACAAAAACTTGGTCTAATCTAATCTAATCTAACGACAGATGTATCACTAGTATCAACTTGGATCCATTCTTATTCTGTATAATGTGTATCGTATACAGCCAAGAAGCATAAATAGTTCTTTGTGTTGATGATGAAAACATTATAATCAACACTAATGGGGCATCAACACCTGCAAGTGTAATTAATATTTTCTTGAAAATTACTGACTGGTTCTCTACAAATAGACTATCACAGAATTTAGACAAAAACACAGTATGTGCAATTCAGTACTGCGCTAGTCCTCACCACTCTGTTAGGAATAATTGAAGAGGACAAGTGTATAAATGAAACAAATATTGTAATTTCTTAGTTGTTTATATTGATGAACTTGAACCGGAAGTCACATGTTGCAGATTTTCTGAAATGTCCAAGCTCTGCAACTTCTGTGTTAAGGATAATATTAGATTTGAGAGATGAAAATCTCAAGAATTTAACTTTACTTTTCCTGTTTACATTCACTAATGTCTCATGGTAACTCGCCATTGAATAAAAAATTTGTTAATTAGACAGAGGTGTGTGGTCTGCTCTAGAACCTCTTGTAGACGGCTCTTTGAATAGTTTGGCATACTGTCAATCTTTTACTGTACATTTATTCCCCTATGAAATTTGTTGCCAACTATCAGTTACAGCTTGAAAACAATGTTACCATTCATAAATATGACACTAGAAGTGGAAATGATTTACACTATCTGTCATTCAGCCTTAGTGTGGCACAGAAAGGAATGAGCTCTTCAGCCATAAAAATCTACCCAGTGATGTAAAGATTCAATGCTTAAAGAATTTGATGGATACTAAATAACTTCAAATGCAAACTGAAGTCATATCTGCTTGACAACTCCTACTGCATAGAAGAATTACTGAATATGTATTATTGTATGGGGCACTTTCACATGCTACATGTCTGTACACACCACTGAATGAAATACCCATTTAGAACAAGAACAGAAACAGGACAGATAATATATGAGTATTTTCCTTACATTCTTTATGACACTTTGATGGTTGTATCCATAAAACTATCTTTCTAGATGATGTCACAATTTTCTACAGCTTTGTCTGTCAATTTGTCACCTGCTATTTCAGCCACAATTCTTTGTTCAAATGTATGCCAACAGATCTTATTATATTTTCAGTCTCCTCATCTGTCGAAGTATCTCCTCCAATAGTCATCACACTTTTTTCGGCGTCACACGTGGCCATTCTGGTCTTGTAAAATCACAACAGTAATAGCTTATGGTGCAGCAGTAGCAACAAACTTACTGTGTGGGATAACGGGTAGTGTTTTAGGCTGATGATACCGAGGTCATGGGTTTGAGTACTAGTCAGTTCCTTAGATTTTTTCCTGATGGGAAAGTGAGGAAGGTAGTCTACTCAGCCCTATGAAACCAATTGAAAAGATGCTTAAATAAAAAAGCAGTAAATTTGATACTGAAATCACTAAAGTAGTATTACTTTGAAAGGCTTGCACCATGCTAGGTGACACACAGTGTTTGTTCATTAGCAGAAAAGCAATCAGCTGTTATTTTTTTCAGATTAGAGAGTGAGATGCTCGACTTATTAAAACTACACATCTTATTCTTTGCAAAATTCCTGATCAGTTCTGTAGGATTTAGGTCTAGATGGAACGGCAACAGCAGGAAGGAGAAAGGTTATCCTCTTTAATTAATGCCAATAGGTCAGCTTTACTTGTCTCTGCGAGATAGTCTGAAGTATTTCTGTTATAAACATAGAGGAGAAGTGAACACAAAACGAAACTCTGCATTTACAGCAATGAAACATTCTCAGACATAATGAGATTTTCACTCTGCAGCGGAGTGTGCGCTGATATGAAACTTCCTGGCAGATTAAAACTGTGTGCCCGACCGAGACTCGAACTCGGGACCTTTGCCTTTCGCGGGCAAGTGCTCTACCATCTGAGCTACCGAAGCACGACTCACGCCCGGTACTCACAGCTTTACTTCTGCCAGTATCTCGTCTCCTACCTTCCAAACTTTACAGAAGCTCTCCTGTGAACCTTGCAGAACTAGCACTCCTGAAAGAAAGGATACGAGATACTGGCAGAAGTAAAGCTGTGAGTACCGGGTGTGAGTCGTGCTTCGGTAGCTCAGATGGTAGAACACTTGCCCGCGAAAGGCAAAGGTCCCGAGTTCGAGTCTCGGTCGGGCACACAGTTTTAATCTGCCAGGAAGTTTCATTCTCAGACATTGTTGTTTAACAGTATTCTTCACACAGGCAATTTGCAACAGTTATTCACAGTGCTGCGTATATGAATCCACAGTTCATCTAAATAAATCACTGGACGCTTTAATTCTGATGTTTCATTTTTTTTGTAAAAATGTAATGTGTTTACTCTCCTTGCAAGTACATTCTCTGGGACCATTATGACTTGTTCATTCTGGCATCTTTTAAAATCAAATCCCGCAGCTAGAACAGTTTTTCTAAGAATTTCTTTGCTAGTCTGAAAGTACAGTACCATTCAACAAAAGCTGTGAAGTTCTTTTGCAAGGTTGGTATTCCCTTGTGTTGTTCATAATATGAAAAAAAAAATGCTTTCTAATAAAAGTAGCTATATCATCAATGATATATTTATTGTGTGCGTTTTACTTATTTTGTTTTGGGGCAGATACTTTTATCCTGCTCCACTCTGTATTGTCCCCCCCCCCCCCCCCCTTCCTGTAATTTGCACACCATTAACTTCTTAACTTTTGCTTGCCAACATTTGCTTGCACCTTCTGTTGCCTTCTCTACTGTACAGCTGTATTGTTCTCAGTGTAAGTAAAATTACTGACATAAGCAGTAAGTACTCACGGCTTTCCACAAAGGTGAGCTAATATGCATGCTACTTTGAACTGAAACATGACTGTATGTAGCAAGGTGACAGTTCTTCTGGAAAACCTAGAGTTCTGAGGTAATTACATTTTACCTGGAAAAATCAGGGAAATGTCTGGGAATTTTAGAAAACCTCAGGGAATTCTGCATTTGAACCTAGAATTGAAATTGAGTTGTATTGAGTTTTATAAATCACAAATTTTAAAATACTTAATATTGTGAAGTATGTTAATTATATGAATATTATTTCATATAAATTGTCGCTGCTTAAAAACTGCTGGGATGTACTGCCACCCCCTCTCCCCCACTCACCCTTTACTTCCATTAGTTTATCAGGAGCTTCTTGACACGATCTTCCTCCTCTCACCTGGAATTCTCAGGGTTTTTTTTTTTCTATGTTTGAGTAGCCATGCTGTGTAGTCATGTCACCAAGATAGTTTCTCCTACAGCCATGTTGCCTTGACGAGTAATAGTTAGGTATAAAGCAGTGGGTGTATTTAAAACTAAACAAATAACATAAGAATTCCAGAATGAAACCTTAATTCTTCAGCGGAGTACGTGCTGATACGAGATTTCATGACATTAAAACTGTGAGCCGAACTGAGACTTGAACTTGGGTCCATTGCCTTTTGCAGGCGAGTGCTGTACCAACTGAGTTACCAAATAGGGAGACTCAAACTTGGATCCATTGCCTTTTGCAGGCGAGTGCTGTACCAACTGAGTACCAAATAGGGACTCACAACCTGTCATCACAGCTTTACTTTCACCTGCACCTCATCACCTATCTTACAAAATCCATGGAAGTTCTCCTGCAAAACTTGCAGGACTAGCTCACCTGGAAGAAAGGATATTGTGGAGACATGGCTTAGTCACAGCGTGGGGATGTTTCCAGAGTGAAACCACCGTACATCAGAACGTGCGCTGATATGAGACTTCCCAGCATCATTCCCCATGAAAGGCAAAGACACCAAGATTGTGCCTTGGTCGGGCACACAGTTTTAAAATGCCAGGAAGGCTCAGCTTACGAATTCGAGTAAACAGTCATGTTGTTGCTATATTCTTTGCTGAGAAAGTCCACTAAAAATCTGACTCATTTCATATTATAACAAAAGGTTACAATATTATGACCCATGGAACATGAAAATAACTACGTAATTAACCAACTAACCACAAAACTTTGTAGCTTAATGTCACTGCTTAAGAATAAGATTATAGCTTGATAAGAATAAGATCTTAGCTTGAATTAGGCTTGGACACATTTTGTGGATGAATACCTGATTACGACCTTTTGCAGTCTTTTGAGTCTTTTGACAGGTTTGGTAATTGTACTTACTGATCAGGAAATACTTCCACCTTCATCATGGATACATGGCATTTGCAAAATACAAAAGCAGCATGAATGTTTATACTGAAGACAGTAATACAGTGTTGGCTGAAGAAAGATTAATTTATGCAATTTTCCCCTGTAAGACTAATGGATTTACTGTCTCGGTATATTGTATATTAAATGCAATATTGCATGAACATGTTTCTGTTGCACTAGTAATATTAAGTGTGAAATCACAGTTGAATGAGTAGTAGTTATTGAATGAGATCCATGTGTCATAACCTAATAGACACTGATTTAAGTTACTGTGATGATCTCAGGTTATATAACAACATGTAAATGTTATTGCCTAAATACAAAACTGCTTGAAAAACAACAGTAGCAGTACTAAACAAATAAAACTTACTTTTCAGGCTAGAGAATACCTGAGCCAAGCCAACATTGATGAGCTGCTGCGCCCCACAGTGGATTATGTGCACAGCATGAAGTTTGATTCTGGGAACTTCCCATCATCCTTAGGACATGCTGGTTCACTTGGGTCTGATCGACTGGTACAGTGGTGCCATGGTGCTCCTGGTGCTGTCCATCTGTTTGCTCTGGCCTCAGAGGTATGACTACTTCTAGTTTTATGTACAATAATTGAGAACTCTTCCTTCATGCAGAAAATGAAACAGATAAATGTTTTGGCATTAGATTAGTAGTGGAGCAGATCAGATTATTTCATAAATATGTTATGACTCCAGATATACTCTGAATTACTTCTCCAGATGTATCAACTGAAATGGACAGCAGCCTTTTTTACTTAGAGTTTTATACATAAACTTAGGAAATGGTAATGATAATCACTCACCATTTAGAAGGATTTTTGAGTAATGGATAGCTGCTTAAACAGGAAGTATAGATTTTCACTCAGCTTTTGAACTTGTATTCTTGTTCAGAGGACAAAATTGTGCACAAAGGCATGCATGTATGCACACACATTGTCTTCCCTGTCTCTCTCTCTCTCTCTCTCTCTCTCTCTCTCTCTCTCTCTCTCTCTCTCTCACACACACACACACACACACACACACACAAATAAAGTCTAAGGAAAGAACGATGTTGATGAGCCCTCCTAACTGACAGGACTGGTGGGACTGACTTTTTGAAACCACAGCTGTGTAGGTTACAATCCTATGTATCACACCTGCAGCCATTCACCGTTGTGATACCTCCTTTGCGAGTTATTGACAAAAAAGAATTTATAACAGAGAAAGGCAGTCCATATTGTAATAATTATTTGTTTATTAACCCGGTAACCAGTTTCAGTCTAAGTGAACATCTTCAGACAAGAAGCTCTGAAATGTATGACATAATGGGCTGAACGAACATTTTAGGTTCCCTTCTGTACTCATAAGGTGTGCTAATTAAAGAAGATGACTAAATGATGGGACATGCTGGAAAAGCTGCACTGGCTGGTTCGGAGATACTACTCCTAAAAGCTAACAACTGTGGTACAATTCAATGAGCTAATATCTCTTAACCAAGTAGGACCTTTGCTTGGGCTAGAGTCTCTGGACAGTGTAGACCATGAATAGCTTACAGTCTTTGTTCAGTGTCATCTGGCAGCACAGGAAAACCTGCTTCAAAGGCGTGTTTGGGGGCAAAGGAGATGTCAAAATGGCTGGGGTGGAATAGTAATAAACCCATGTGGCACTTGTGGCACACACTACACTTCACTGCACAAGTCACTCTACACTGCATGTAGTATTCCAAGTGCTGATACCATGAGTGAACCTGGTGTCCGGCATCAGGCTTTGTACTCCTGTAGTCAATAGAAGTGTGTCAAGGGCACCCACAACAGGAAGGCGGAGCGGAAAAATGTGGCAGCCCGCTGTGTGTTAAATAAACTGCAACAGAATATTGACGCCGAACACGGGGTAAGAATTCGACTGTTTGCACCTGCCCTGCTGAAGAGTGGTAGACAACAGTGTGAACCACACGGCGTTTCACAGGCGAGTTGCCGAGAACATGGATGGGAGGTGTCGCCTAGTAGGATCAGCACAAGAGACTGCTGCAGCAATGGTTTGGTCTGCTTGATGTCCAATAAGAAAGACCATCTAAGCTCTTCCTCTGGCGGAAGTGACCAGCGAGGGAGTTGGAGAGACTGGCTTCTGGGCTGCACAGCCTGTCATCTGGTGCTACATATGGAGGCGATGCAATGAGTCACCACACAATCCCCCCCTCTCGAGAGGAAAACGCCATTGCCATTCACTCAGAGGAGTGTTTGAAGCTGAGTGAAGATGTGTGCTGGGGGTCATGCACAAATTGTTGCTGCTGTGCTCATGCTGTGGTTTCTGGAGAGATGAGGGGCATGGGCAGCTCCTGTGCATGGCATTGGTAGCCTGTGAAGTAGCGTCACTGCCCCAGTGGGGCAGGTAATAGTGAAAGTGGTGATGGCAATCTGTTGGGAGTGGTGGGTACCTGTGGGGTCAGGAAGCTGTCTGCATCGGTTGGAGGCTGCAAAAAGAGTACTGCAGTGGCGACATCAAGGTCCCAGGCACTGGGGGATGCGTCAGTCATGTAGGCGGTTGACGGTGGATCAGAGGTGGCATTGGCCAGTGATGTGTTGGACGTGGGGTGGTGTCAGCTGGTGGCATGTCACGAACAGTAGAGGGGATGGTGTTGTCATATGTCACATTGGGCACAATGTTGATGGTGCTGTGACTGGGTCCGGTGGTATTCAGGGGCGGCTCCACCTTAATGATGCTATGCTCGTTGGTTGGGGGTGCCTCTAGGACGCAGGCCAGCTTGAGTCTGTCTATGGAGATGGTTGTTGCAACACCAAGTGCAGGCCTGAATACTGAGGTTGGAGTGGCAGCTGGTATGCATCCACTGTAAAGTGTGATGTGTGTGCATGCTGTGAGGTCACAGTGGATGAATGTGCTGTGCTCACCAGGATGTTGTGGAGGTGCTGGTCACAGCTGGGTCATGAAGCCCTGGATCTGCTGCACAAAACCTGGGATGGTGCTGTCAGGAGGAAGTGGGGTCGTTCCAAACAATCACCAGGAATGGTGAGTGGCTGTCAGTATACCAGCTAGGCAGCAGTAGTTCCCAGGTCGGTTTTGTGTGTGATCTGCATGCCTAGAAGTAGCAGGTGTAGGGCAGCTGACCATTCAGAAGAGTGAGATGAGAGGGTGGCATTAAGCGTGCAGAGGAACCACCCCGCCATGCCATTAGCTGCAGGGTTGTAGCTGGTGGTATGGTGAAAATTGGAGCCATGGGTGACTGTCTGAGATTGGAAGCAAGCCGAGGTGAACTGGCACCTGCAATCCGTAGTGATGTCACATGGGCAACCGAAGCAGGACACCCAGGTCCAAACAGAATCTGAAGCCACAGTTTCAGCTGAAATGTCGGAAATAGGGGTAAATCAGTCAGTAACTGTCAGCGGGTATCAATATCCATTAGAAGAGGGTAGAGGGCCAACAATGATAAGGTGAACGTGTGAGAACTGGTGTTGTGGAGGGGGGGGGGGGGGGGGGGGTTAAGGCAGCCGCAGAGGAGTGAACATGCTGTCCAACCTCGACACATTGGATGCCCAGCCAGACGAAGCATAGTTTCATGAGGGTGGCAGAAGTGTGGATGCTGGGTGTGTGAGGCTGTGGACACAGTCACCTGTCAGATTTTGGAAGGTGGGAGGGAGAAAGGGGTGTGGGTGATTGTTGGAACCATCAGGTTGTAAAGAACTCATGAGAATGTCACACCAGATCTTACGCTCAGAGCCAGGTATGGATCTTAGTTGATGGTTGATGCAGGGTATGGGCTAGGTCCCTATCCCCCTCTTGAGCAGCAGCCAGGACATTGTAGTCTAAGGTTTGCGTGATGGCGCAGGAGCAGCGAAGGCAATGCCACAATGTTATCAATGCCTTTAATGTCGGTAGTAGTGAACTGTGCAGTATACTCCTGTAGCATAAACTGTTGAGTTGAGATCTGGTGTATGTCTTTCCTGCAAAAACCAGAGGAGACAGGCTGATGGTCTGTGAAGACATAAAGACGTGTCCCTCAACCAAAGATCGGAAATAGCAGATGGCTTTGTGGACTGCGAGCAGCTCATGGTCATGTTTGGCCCAGCAGCATTGTGCATCAGACAGCTCAGGCGAAAAGAAGGCAAGTGGTTGTCATATGTTGTCCACATATTGTTGTAGGACAGCCCTGATAGACATTCTGGCTCATGACCACCACTATTGTGAGGGGGCCAGTAGGTTGGGAGTGGGCCAAAAGGGTCACATTGGCGAGGTTCCATTTTGTTTCTTCGAAATTCTTGATCGTGGCCTCAGTCCAAGGGACCACCTTGTTGCCTTTGTTTTTATCACCACAGAGTGCTGTATGGAGGGGCTCTTAGGTGGCAGCAGCATCCCTACAGTGGCGCCGAAAAAGGTGACCATGCCAATGAAATGCCAGAGGCCTTTGAAGGTAGTAGGACATTTAAAGTCTGCTACTGCCTGTACTATCTTGGGGAGGGGTTGGGAGCAGGCAGCAGAGACTGTCTGAAGAATTCTATCTCGTTCTCTCCAAAAACGCATTTTGCCTTGTTGAGGATCACTCTAGTCTGTAGACGGGAAAACATTTTGCCTAGGTGTTGGTGATTTTCAGTAGGGTCTGTCGAGTAAATAAGTATATCATCTATGTTGGAAAAACACTCAGGTGTGCCCCAGAAGATGATGTCCAAAAATCACTGTCATGTTTGTGCGGCATTGCAGAGGCCAAATGTCATGAATATACTCTCAGACAGGCCGAAAGGCACGATTGTTGTTGTTTTCTCAATGTCCTCTGGGGTGACTGGGATTTGTATGTAGGCTTTGGTGCAGTCTGCTGAAGCCCAGTGGCTTGTGGAAGAGCAAAGTAAGCTGGTGGCAAGCAGCTCTTTGAACTCCTTTTGTGTGATTTTGTGCTTGTGAGGGGGAACGGGGTGGCATAGCAGAAAACCAGGGTGCCAGGGGTAGTGGTGATGTATTGCACAGTGTTGTGCTGAACATTCTGGGGGTCACTGATTGGCTGTATGAGTAGTGAGAATTCTGCAAAGAGCTGAGCATATGGGCCTGAAACTGCCAGCTGTTTCACAGCAAAGTATGTGGCAGGGCAGGAGCTGCAGCGGACAGTCCTACCATAGGTGCCGTCAACCTGATGGTGCTTCGCTACATCGACCAGTATGCTGTAATAATCGAGAAAGTTATCACCCAGAATCAGATCGGTAACATCTTCAACCATAAAGGGCCATGAGTGTTCGTGCTCAAAGCCTAGATCAAGTGAGTGGCTAATTTTTGGTGGCAGTGATGAGGAGGGGAGAGGGGGAGGGGGCAACTAGGATTTAGGAGTAGTTTTGGTGGAATATGAATAAGTCAGAGCCGGTGTCATTGAGGTAATGGATAGGAGGCTAGCATCATTCAAACCCCATATGACTAAGTACTGTGAAGTGGCACAGCAACTGGGTGTGCCTACTACCAGTGGCTGTTGGGTTTGGGGACCAGGAGCACATAGGTCTGTAGTCGGTCACGTTCTTGCCGAACCTCTGATGGTACCAGCAAGCTGTGCCTTGTTCACTGTGACCTTGGTTGTCAGAGGGGTAGTTAGAACTGCACTGGCAGGGGTGGCTGTTTTTGCCTGGGCCAGCATTGTATGAGTGAGGATGGTCAGTGGCGGGTGCATGAGGCATAGACAGACAATGCTGGTGGTAAGTGCTACCATCTCAGAGCTCAGCGCATCATAATCTGGTAGAGGTCTGGGGCTTGCATGCTAGAGGTTTGGAGCCTGCATGCTAGAGGTCTGGGACCTGCATGCTAGAGGTCTGGGGTCTGCATGCTTGGCAGAGGGTCATTAACAGCAGGTGGCAGGAATGACACCACACATGTGGTAGCTTGGAGTGGGATGGGAGGGTTCGGTCAATAGCCAGATAGAGCTGTGAGGTGGTAGCCAGCATTCCATGATGCACCAGCATTGGGGAAGGAGTTCAGGGTTTTGAACAGTTTACCAGCCAAGGCCGTTGAATTGCCTAATGATAAATGTGCGTGCAAGGCTAGGGCAGCCCACATGGGGATGGGAATGCACACAAGCCAGCAGTTTAAGAGCAGGCCTTGAGGAAGGATGCAGTTTGGTGAGTGCCCGGATGTGATCCAGCAAGTTTAGTGTAGCCGCTGGAAGGGGGTGGGTGTGAAATAGCATTCCAGACTTGGTCACTGGTGTTCAGGTTTAAGTGGGCAACAACAAACCTGAATTTTGTTGCATTGCTCATAATAGGGAAACATGCAAAAACTGCCTTGTGGAAGCAAACCACAGATGTGGGTCTCACAGGTTGAAGGGGGCAAGTGAGCAGCACCACAACCAGGGGGAGGGTCCGTACATTCGGCTTGTACTGGGTGCACTGACCCGTTGGTCAGCTAAGCCAAGTTGTACTGTAGTGGTGATAGTTGCGTGTGAAGTTCCAACATCTCCAAAGTGCTTGTAGGTGCTGTGGCGGGAGGGGTAATGGGGGGCTGCTGGCTAGACCGCTGTAGGGGTGAGAACATGTGACAGCGACATTGTGACTTAACAGTACATGCAGTGTGTCGCGGTATGTGAGGTAGTGCTGGCAAGCAATATTGCAGAGAAGGAGGTAGGCAGGGGACACACACACACACACACAATGTGGACTGCGCAATACAGTCTTTGTCGTGTGTTATTGCAGGAAGGAGTGTTCTGTATGCTGCATCGTAACACTGGCTCGTGCTGGCGGGAGGGATGTGGAGGGGAAGGTGGTGCACAAGTGTGGACAGCATACGCAGAGGAGCGCAGGGAGAGATGCTGGAGAGGAGCAGTGATGTGCACAAAGGGAAGACATGTAGGCATGTGCGGAGGGGTGCAGGAGGAGAGTGGTGGTGTATGTGGGGGGATAGTGTATGTATAGGGTTGCAGGAGGGGTCGAGAAGGCAAGGAACGGGTGAAAATGCAAGCAGGACATGTCTGGCCAACCTAATGGGAACTGAATTCGTGACCACATGAGGTGTGCTAATCATAATAATAAGAAAGAAAAACCAGCATGTTCAGGTAATGAGGCTCAGCACTTTGGTTTAGAGGGGTTCACCAGTGAAGGGATGTTTTAGGTTCCCGTCTATACTCCGAAGAGGCATACGTATCTAAGAGGTGCTCTGATTAAATAAGATGACTATAAGCAATGGGGCATGCTGGAAGAGCTGTGTGGGCTATTCTGGCATGGTATTCCTAAAAGCTAATTCAGTGAGTTAATACCTCTTAATCAAGGAGGCTCCTCAATCAGGGTGGAGTCTCTGGACGGGGTGGACAAATAAATCCGCACGGTATTCCTGGCAAGCACTGCAGTTCAATGCACTAATTACACTACACTGCATGTAGTATTCCAAGTGCTGATACTGGGAGGGTGAACCAGGTGTCCAGCATCAAGTTTTGTATGCCTGTAGTCAGTGGAAACACCTCGATGAGACACAGCCCAGGAAAGCAGCGTGGAAAAACACAGTAGCACTCTGCATGTTAAACAAACTATGACAGAACAATGACACCAAACATGACGTAAGAATTCTGCTGTTCACGCACACCCCGCCTGGTGATGTGGCAGATGACGATGTGAGCCATGTAGCATATTGTGAGCAAGGTTGCTGAGAGCATAGCCATGAGATGTTTCCTAGTCAGAATGGAACAAGAGACTGCTCAAGCGACAGTTCAGCATGTGTGGCATTCGAAAAGTGTGGCCGTCTAAGCTCTCCCTCTGATGGAAGTGATCATTGAGAGTGTTGGGGGCTAGTTCCCAGTCTGCGCAGTGCATCATCTGCTGCTACGGTTGGAGGCAATGAAAGGAGTCACCACAGTGCTATGTGTGAGAAAACTATTCATGTTAAAAACAGTGATACAAGCAACATAGTTACAAAAATAAATTGATATGACCTCTGTAGCTGGTTCACAAGGCTGCTGTGAATACCAACAAGTACCAGTCACCAACTGCTGACTAGCTAGCAAATCCCAGACATTGTAAAGGGGGAAGCTCCAATGATCATTCCCCACATGATGGGTAATAGAAATGATTAAAATTCACAAATAATGTGTAAACAAATAAATAAAAACCATACTGTTCATGCAAATTTAATGCAATGTTACTTAAAACCCGCAAATACACTTTAAAAAACTTAAAAGTCCGATGGTGGTAACCAGAATATAAAAGCACTGCCTCTGTTGTGTACTTGTAGAATTATTTCATCATGTACACATTATAAGTGTGTCTAGTATAGATGTTACAATCAGCCAATCAAAGATTACACTGCACTGCCAGACACCAACAGTTGCCATGGAGATGCACACCCACTAGTACTGCCATCCAAGGGATGAGTTGTCCTGCAGGCAGGCCATTGAAACAATGTGTTTTCTGCTTCACACTCAATGTTAGGCAGTGTTTAGCCACAAAACTTTTACAAGCAAATACAGACATTCTATTTATTAAAAATATCAAGAACAGTTCAAAAAAATATTATAAGAGTATAATAAAGGGCCTATCAAAACACTGCCATTAGTCTAGTATTTAAACAAACTATTTATGTTATGTTCATGTTGCAGCAGTAACTGACGTGAAAGTTCCACATTCAAATAATAGCTAATATATTACGTAGGACCTAAATGGTTATAACCAAAGATGCAAAAGAGTCACGTAAGCGTCATAGTGGCAGCTAGTCACACTCGTGCTAGTGTAACGATGTGTAACATCCAAAATTTTGCAGTAGGAAAACAAGGTGTGACTCCGCAGTCTAAAACACAACCTTAGTACTTGCTTTCATAGACTCACATCTTTGTAGTATTAACTTGTTTTACAATATAGTAAAGCCAAAAAAAAAAAAAAAAACTATCTAGCTGTGAAAGTATGCCATAATGAGTACATATCTGATGTTAAGAATTTAGTTAAAACTCTATTGCTTTAAACCTACCATATACTATTTACATTCTAAAAAAATGTACGAAAAGTAAAAAACAAAAACAAGAAGTAAAAAACAGAAGAGCAGTCAGTCCAAGCTATAACAATTCATCAAATAAATCATAGGAACATTTTTCTTTAAAAGTAGTAGGCTTTTTGGAGCATTATGCAGAATTTTTATACTGTCATTTATGAAACGTACTGATTGCTCACTCTTTAACAGATGCTAGATATAGATTTATAATGTGTAACGCCTGTGGTATGTCCTTTGAAATGGATATTGAAATGCAGCCTGTTTGTCTTATGTATAGTTTTTCACAGTTGTTACATTTAATTTTGTAAGCTTGGGCTGGTAAAACTTGTTCTAGTGGTTACTTACAGTGTATTTCAATTTCATGTAAAGGGAAACTCTAGTGACACAACTTTATTTATACTTTTCTCTCCAAATAACTGACTTATTGTGAGGGTTTGGTGGCCGTGAGTCGCAGACGGTTAGCCAAAGTGGTTACGGCGATCACTCGCATAAACTAGGAAATCTGGGTTCGAGCACTGGTCTGGCATAAATTTTCATTGTTGTCATTCTCTTATACAGCTAATGGATGTTCATATTCAGAACTGTGATTACAGTTCATGTGTATCATAATGGCTGTAGTCGCCACAGTGCCTGTTCCTTCGGACATGCATACATGCCCAAAGAAACATTGTGTCGTTCTCCTCAACAACAAAAGCATTGCAATATCATCATATCTGCTAGAGTCCCAATGTGAGAGCTACCCATAGTCAGCTGATTTCTATCTTATCATTGAAAGAACAATAGTTAAAGTTCAACACATTTTTGAGCAAAACTGTAAATCCTACTGTTCATTCTTTTATGTTTCAACAAATTATACGTGTATGGTCTCTTTAATACATCTAACAACATAAACTTTCTGTCATCTGGAATGTCGATATTAAAGACTGCATGGGCTAGCTCATAGGTTTTTAGTACCTTAATGTTTGTTCTTAGGAGCATACTACCTTTAATATATTATTTAATTTATTATTTAGTTTGTAAGAGGGGATAATTAATGTTCTTTACAGTCACTGCAATCCAGATAACCATTATGTGCAATTTTGGTTGAGCTCTCAGTGTAGGCAGTTGTGGATTCATCAATTTTAATTCTTCTTTCTCGTTTGGCATGAACATAAAGTTACTGTCATCTATTAGCTTTCTAATTTTTGTTTTGAACTTCTTGGTGAGGATGTATTGCTATTTTATAAATGCCATTTTCATTCAGAAGTGTATGATTGTGCTAATATAATTATCCTCTCTGATAATGACAAACAAATTGCCTTTGTCCACTTTAGTGACCACAGCTCCACCAACTGTTAATTTATTATTTATGCTTTTTAAGGTTATAATATCATTATTAAGTTTTCATTTACTTTTTTCTATTTTGATAAATTGTAAGGCAATTTTGTAGTGATTGAATTTGCCTAGTTTTTCTGTTGTAGTGGCTACACTGAAATCTGCAGTGATGCATCTTACTTTATTTTCCTTTATGTTTGGTGTGATATTGTATTTCAGAGCTTTATGGTTTAGCTGAGTTTCTTTCTTATTTAACTGGATTTGAGTGAGGTTCATTGTTCCTGGATAACATTCACTCATGTTTCTAACACTGACATGTGCTTGTTTAATCAGTATTCATCCACGAATTAATTTTTTGAAGACATATATCTCGTTTGGAGCCCCACATGCTGTCTATCTACACATTTATCCACTGCTTAGTTTCTAAAATTTTAGGTATACATATTGGACCAAGTTTGTAGCCTTCATAACTATGACATCCTGTTTTCAACTGGCAGTCATAAACAAAAGACAGTCGACAAGAAGGTTACCAATATGTACCAGTTACAACATCAGAATGAAGCTCAACTTGGGTATGCGCGCACCCTCACACACACACACACACACACACACACACACACACACACACACACACACACACACACACAAAACATTGAGCATCACCGAAAAAATCACAGGCTTAAAGTAGCATGGTTGTAACTATGTCGTTAATGCCAGGTGTGTATACATTATAACATGCTTTTACAGTGATATATATAAAAAACAAGGTATTGCTAATAAAACGTGTCAATGAATGCAAGTATTAGGGTTGTGTTTTAGACCTTGCAGTAGCACCTTGATCTCCCTCTGCCACATTCTGTGTGTTGTACTTTTTTGCTCAAAAGTATCTGAATGACCTGAATTGCATTTTGCCTGATTTTCATGCAGCCCACGTAATGTAGCTTTCTTAAAGGTCCTGTAATCTCTTTGCAGTACAGTGGTTTTGACTATACAAAATGGTTACCGCAGGTGACCAGTAGGGTAAACTGCTCTGTATGGCTATCACTCCATAGGTAAATTAATACCACTGTTTTCAGTATGCTAGGCAACACGTTATTAGAAATTGTAAACTCAGCATAATTGTAACAAGTGACATTTGAAAAGTATCACTATGCTCACTAGAATCTGAAATTAATCTCTCTTTCCAAGCATTAATCCCGTCTTGCGGGGTCTGCTGTTTTGCTACATCTCCTCCATTTCTCCCTGTTGTTGACATCTTTTGGTCTTTTTTTTTTTTTTTTTTTTTTTTTTAAAAAAAAATCCAGCAACATGCATGTCTCCCCTGGTGTTGTCAGTCCATCTCTTTGTTGATCTTCCTTGTGGTCGTGTTCCTCCTGGGTTGTTGTGTAATGCTGTTTTTTCGACTGAGTTGGCTTGCTTTCTCATAACGTGGCCTTACCAGCAGAGACAGACTTCCCTCACTTTGTCAGTGATTGGCGCAATGCCAAACCTTTGCTGGATGTCTGTATTATTTATGTAGTAACATCGTGTCAGCCCCACGGATCATCAAAGCATCTTCATCTCCATGGTACTCGCATCTGAAAACGGCCATCACCACTTGAATCATTTCCTAACTGTGACAGAAACAAACAGTTTACTTTTTTCTTTCATTACAACAAACTTTCGTAATAAGACAGTGTATAATTCCCACACTCGGCATCTCCAAAACAACCAGTCCTGATAAAATCTGAATGTGTCATTTTCAATTAGCTTATGTTTTTCATATCTCTTTTCATTGAAATGAAATGGTTGAAATGGCTCTGAGAACTATGGGACTTAACATCTGTGGTCATCAATCCCCTAGAACTTAGAACTACTTAAATCTAACTAACCTAAGTACATCACAAACATCCCTGCCCGAGGCAGGATTCAAACCTGTGACCGTAGCAGTCGTGTGGTTGTTTTCATTGAATACAGACAATCTTGTACCATGGGTCGAGTGTTACCTCTGATTTAAAATTATAGGGTGCTCTTTGATTCTGTGTACCATCTCTTCCCATTTGTATTACATCTTTCACAGTGCATTCATTACTGGGAATCGCATGTTACACCATTATTGTCAAGTGCTTCTCCACAGAATTACTGGACTCTACATCAGCCCCATGTTTTATAGTCAAATGAAGTTGCTGACTTGTGCCATGATGGTTAACTGTGGCTATAAGTTGTGTCGCACATATGTTTACGATTTCACAATTTAAATTTTCTGTAGGTTACAAATGCTGAGTACTGTATTTAGGATTGTTTTTGTAATGACTCATTGTGCATTATTTTGATTTTTTGTTGATGCTAGACACCAATAGATAGTCTGTTAATGGCTAAAACTGCTTGTGTAATAAAAATTGAGTAATATAGCAGTGTGCCCATTATTTTTTAACAATTTCTACAACCTGTGAATCATTGCCTCCTCATAATAAAGCCCAGTTGACTACGTTAAGGAAATGCTTGAATGTACAAGAACTGACTCAGTACAAAGATAAAGTCTTCATGGAGGAGGAATGCATGGCTAAGTATTGAGCAGCAGAGCAATTCTAAACTCAAGTCATAAGTTCAACAGACCTGGAATCCCTAGTGTCTAACTGAACCAGCATGGGCGACACACAGTGCTGCCTTGTATGCCAGCTCACTGCATCCCCCACCACCCAGTGGCCCTTTGAGTTTTCATAAAACAAAGTTGCCCCTCACGTCAAGTTGCTTTCCAGCTGCATCTTGTAGCTCTGAGCTTTGCTGACAGGCTTACTGGCAGAACACACACTGTGCATTAGCAGTTCCTTAATGCTGAGCATGCTCTGTATCCTGTGACAGCACCTAACAGTTACTGCTGGGTATTTGCTCTTCTAAACAGCTTCGCATACAAGCAAACCAGTTGTGTCTGTACCTGCGATTACTTGCGCTTTAGGTACTGGGGCTATGCACGGCTTGGTTTAAAAAGATTCACTTGATGCAGTCGTAGGATCGAGTCCTGCACATCTGCTTTCATGCCCCACAGCTAATTTGCTGCAAATAATAACCTGTAGCTCTGATCGTGCAGTCAAATAGTTTATACATTGGCTAGAATTGCAAGTTAATAAAATATACAGAAATACAAAATAAAAGTTAAATGAATAATTTAATAACAATAATTCTACTCTAACGGCTGTAATTGATGTAGTCCATAGAGAATTATCTTGAACAATGTTGATTCAAGAAAGGACATATCAAATAAACAGGAAGTTGTCCTACAAAACTCAATTAAAATACAGACAGAAAACATCCTAATCAAATGCAGTAAAGTTATGTTGGGAGTGTTACGATAGTGCTAGCAAAATCCTCAAACTAAGTAGTCATCAAAGACTTGCAAAAGCTAAGTCAATTTCATGATCACAATACGTGAAATATTTATCAGCTCAAAATAGTTCGGAGTTCAACATTATGATTCAGAAATTACCACATGCAGTACAAAGATTAGCAACTCATACTCTGTCTGTTCTCCATTCCGCAAATCAAGCGACAAAAGTTAAAGTCTTATTCTGGAACACATTCAGAATTAATGTGTGGTAGTGGCCATTCACTGCCTGGCGTCAATCACCTCCATGACTGAATCACGCACATTACCTTAGACCTTCTTCAAGAGCTCAACATAAAGGGTCCAGAGTCGCTCCTTTGAGTTCTTCACTCTAGAAGTCCCTACAACAATGTTCTGCACTGTACAGCTCACATTGCTGAAGGCCATCCCCAACAAAAGTACATCATTCTCTAGCTCTACAGACACGATGTGATTCAAGCTGACCACTTCCTGGACTAAACTAATGTATTACAACAATAGTTAGTTAAAGAAACGTCATAAACATTTTTGTTATTCTCAGATCATACACAGTAAACATAAGTACTAATTGGTTCATCAATAATTAAGCCAGTATTCTTGTGCAAATGCACTCATTATAAATGACTACAAATTATTGTGAAGTATTGTTTAAACAATTATTTATGCTTCTTGACAGAAGCCTCTTTGGCACTCTTTACAGTAGTGGTGTCAACTAACACAAGTCACTGGCCACTTTTAAATTAGAAAATGTTTTTAATAGCACTTGCAATCAACAATTAAATAAGTTACTGGCAAAACAGTAAACTATTCATTAAATAAAAACACAAGCATGACAAAATATGAGGCACTCATTTGCTGCATAGATGTGGAGAATACGACTTTCTGACAAACATTTGCGTAATGAAAAAGACATATAAGATGTCATAAATCAATCAATAAAATAGATATAGATACATAGTATTCAGGGATATAGCTATAGTGCAATTCTGTCGTCTGAGATAATTTTATTGAAATCACATGAAGCAATTTCAAGTTCTTAATTCAGATGGTCATTCTGAAAATGTTTATTTGCTATCAGATATTAATTTATGTAGTTTTAAAGATATTGAGGTATAATTGTGATACTGGATGCGCCTCATTTTCCTAAGATCATAAATATGTTCAGATTTGCATTGATATTTGATGTGAGTTATTGTCAAATCTCAAAAGAGCTGTAACTTGGTCATCTTTAAGAGTGTGTGATACTCCACCATTTCCTGGAGCATATTCTGCAGAAAAGTAGTGCAGGTATCAGCCATCCAAATTCCCACCTTTGGGATTTACCCATTTCTGGTGATGCGCTCATTGTCTCTGTACATGGCTGTCTGGAAATGTTCAACTACCCAGGCTGGCCACAGCACTCCCCGGGTTGTGGGCCCGCTGGTATTCAGCCATACATCAAATTCGCCTTAACTCATAAAATTCTGGGTGACCAATTAGTTCACCTAGATATGCGTAATGTTACAATCCCAAAACAGAAACGCCACTCTCTTCCTTCAAGCACTCCTGATACGCACATGCTTTGCTAACAATTTGTTGGTGGTTTAAGGGCTGAAGGCTTCCAAAAACAACGCTTGAGCAATCTCTCCAACAGCTTCCTTTAAGGCATTTGGCTGTTAAGCTGCTAGCCAGTTCAGCCAGTCTTGCTACTGCCTTCACTCTCAGGCAATGCAACAGAAGAATTGAAATCACACAATTTGTGGACCTTGGTGCGAAATGAAGCAAACAACACCAAATCTTCAGCAGTACGAGCTCCATGATACACGCTGGTGAGACTCCATGATGATCTTTATCTGTGGTCAGATGACATCAAAACTCAACCATTGCACAGTTACGTATAAGTTGTTCAACTTGCTGGATTTGTTTAGTTCGAGAATCAACTCTGAGTATTTCTCCAGCATTAGGAGATGAAACATTAAGCCTAGAAACATGCACTAGTTTGTGACCTAATACCCACATAACTAAAATCAATGAGAATGTTAATACTGGCTTTGACAGCTTGCATTGTGTGAGTAACCTCAACATCTTGTAATACGTTTTCGAAGCCTGTATGAATTGTTGAAAGGACAGCATTTTCTATTTATAGCTGTAGAAGTTTCTAATGTGTTATTGCAATTTTGGCATTACACCATTTTCAAGTATAAATATTTTATGTCAAATCATAGCACAGATATAAGTAACAGTACCTTTAGACGATTTGCACCACTTCATAGCAAGGGAGGCAACAGCAATTGTCACTTACTTAGTAACATAATGCCTAAGCCGGTGCTATTGCATGTAGCTTAAAATAATGCTATAGCCTGTATGTTAATAGCACAAGTTTAGGTATTATGTTACTTATGTCAATGATCACAGCTATTACTAACAAGGGAGCCTCCCCATCGCACCCCCATCAGATTTAGTTATAAGTTGGCACAGTCGATAGGCCTTGAAAAACTGAACACAGATCAATCGAGAAAACAGGAAGAAGTTGTGTGCAACTATGAAAAAAATTAGCAGAATATACAAACTGAGTAGTCCATGCGCAAGATAGGCAACATCAAGGATAGTGTGAGCTCAGGCGCGCCGTGGTCCCGTGGTTAGCATGAGCAGCTGCAGAACGAGAGGTCCTTGGTTCAAGTCTTCCCTCGAGTGAAAAGTTTACTTTCTTTATTTTCGCAAAGTTATAATCTCAGTACACTGTAATAAGTTTAGTGTCTGTGTTTTGCAACCGCACCACAAAACCATGCGATTAGTAGACGAAAGGATGTGCCTCTCCAAAGGGAACTGAAAACATTTGATTGCAAGGTCATAGGTCAACCAATTCCTCCACAGGAAAACACGTCTGATATATTCTATATGACACTGGTGACAGCATGTGCGTCACATGACAGGAATATGTTGTCGACCCACCTAACATGTACACTTGGTGAATGGATAAAAAGATTCTTCTACCATGCCCGATTTAGGTTTTCTTGTGGATGTGATAATCACTCCCAAAAAGTGTGTTTCGATGTTTGTTTAGGTGTAGCGTCCCCATACTATGGCCCAGTTCCCTCACATCGGACAGACGGATGGACAGATAATAATTGTCTGAAAATAAAAAATTAAATTTTTCACTCGAGGGAAGACTTGAACCAAGGACCTCTTGCTCTGCAGCTGCTCACGCTAACCACGGGACCACGGCTCTCCTAAGCTCACATTATCCTTGATGTTGCCTATCTTGTGCGTGGACTACTCTGTTTGTATATTTTGCTTAGTTTTTTCATAGTTCCACACAACTTCCTCCTGTTTTCTCAATTGATCTGTGTTCAGTTTTTCAAGGCCTATCCACTGTGCCAACTTATAACTAAATCTGAGGGTGGTGCAATGGGGAGGTTCCCTTGTAAGTAGTACACAACCGTACAAAAGGTATGTATGGATGTAAGTCATGTCTATGCCATCTTTGCCTAAAACTTGTCTGGGTTTATATGAT